>NC_081190.1:6688134-6870634 GCF_902713425.1 Acipenser ruthenus | reverse complement strand
TGGTGTGTCCCAAGTACAAAATGAGGTCGACACGCTGTTTATTCCTTTTAAAATATAGAATGGGAGGAACGTCAAACACATTTCCTTCACTTTGAAACAAGTGTCACTTTTTTAAACATGTGCACAGCTAGCTTACATTTAAACACATTTTGCTTAAACTTCCGTTGACATTTACAGTAAATGGCTTTCAATGAAAAACAAGTTACAATAAGATTCTGAATCTAGAAGGAGTTGATAAGTGAAATCCATTAGGCATTACCTTGGGCAGCAGCAGTGCCAGGCTCTCCATTCCTTCTGTCTCCTCGCTGCCATGTGGCTTCGTCCTGTTCAGATACTAACACATTACATGCCTGTGCACTGAGCAGCCAAATATTTGCAGCTATGGCCAAAAGTTTTGCATCACCCTATAAAATGAACTAATTTTGCTTCATAAAGTTGAATGAAACCTGCTGAATAATGTTACTGATAACATATTGAAATACATACCGCTTTGTAGTTTTCCATATACTTAACAAAAAACTGACAAACGCGACATTTCAAAATCTAACATGTAATACTGCAGTATTATGGCTTCTGATAGACCTTTGCAATATCATTTTGTAGTTTTTTTTCATTACATGATCTAAATTATGTTCATATAGTTTTTTTTTTGTTTTTTTTAATCCTAAAATTCTTGGTGAAATGCAAAACTTTTGGCCATAGCTTTACAGTATGCCTGTAATTCTCTAAGCTGACCAGAAGGTAGCGCTGTTGCATCATTGAATACTAGTAAGACATCCCAGTGGTATGGCATTTGAAATTCAAGAGAGTGCACACACTCTCATTTTACATAGGCTCTTCTGTAAAGGTGTCTGGTTTAGAAGGTGCAGTATACAGTTTAATCTGCATGACTCTCCATTTAATACATAGCAGTTTAATCAGAGTTTCACATAACATTTTAAAACAGTGTAAAGTTCTCTAAGAGCACAGTGTACTGTACTACATGCAAACAATAATTATATGACAAAAGGTATCTATTATTAATATTTAACTGAGTATTTTTCTTAATCTTCACTTACTTTTGATATGCTAATATGGCCTAGTCCTTGTTTAAGAACCCTGGCACCAATCTGCTTGGTAAAGCATGGGCCATAATTATAATAGGAATCACAATTTAGACCTTTATATTAAGCATTTCGTGAGAAGAACGTGGCAGCTTTCTTGGTTCAATGCAGATACTTTTCTTGAATCATCTCTATCAGTCAGGAATGGAAATATATCAGTTTTTGGTTTAGTCGTGCAGCACAGCTTAATACATGGATATTATAAATTCTTTATAACAACTGTAATTCTGTTTTTCTCTTTCTGAAATAATCTGTTTTATTACATCATGTTAGCATGTATGGCTTGTGCATACATGTTTTTAGTATCCAGTATGTGGAATAAGCAAAATTCAGTAGCAAAGAGTAGCATCCTTTTTTTTTCTTTTTGTCGTATAAGATAATTCTGTGGGGTACAATACATTAACAAACCCTGTTTCATGTGCATACAATGCTGGTCAGAGACAGCAAGCATCTATTTTCAGCTTCAAGATAAAGCAAAAATAAATGCCTACTGTCTCTCATGAATCCTAATAGTAAGGGAATGGCACAGTTGTTTAACATTTTTAATGCAAACAAAAAAATACAAAGCATTTGTAAGTCCAGAATTTTTTTGTATTTGTTTTGTAAAATTAAACGATAGATAGATAGATAGATAGATAGATAGATAGATAGATAGATAGATAGATAGAAATGTGATATACCATTTTATTTGACTTCAGGCTTTGGAATACGATTAAGTCAAGTTGATTGTAAAAATTAATCCATAAAACTATAGACATGCACAAGACCCTAGAGGATAACACAGAACGGACACAATAAAGGGCAGACTGCATATTTTAACTGCAGAAATAGGCTGTTGACAATTACATACTGATACATTGCAAATAAATGTCCTTTACTATGTGGAAGCTAATTGTTTATTCTCATATTCTGGAGTGTAAATTAATACTTGAATATATAAACAGGTATACTATATATATTTCCCAGCTATCCCCCACCATCGCAATACACACCTGTCCATATATATATATATTTTAAATCCTCTCTCTCTCTCTGTGTGTGTGTGTGTGTGTGTGTGTGTGTGTATATATATATATATATATATATATATATATATATATATATATGCTAAATAAACTAATTATTTTATAGAACTTTTCAGTATTATACACAAGAGTAATTTGATATTTTTAACACATTTTAACAATGTTATGTCCACATCTGTGGACTCAGAGCCTGAAGGGGATATACATGCATGTATTTGGTGGTTTCCTTATTTAAAAATTCCTTTCTTAAAAAAAAAAAATTGTCATACTGTATGATTTTGGAATATAATAGTCTCATTATTAGAAAAAAATAATATCTAGTTAAACAACTGTATTGCCTAAAGGTAATTGTATTCATTGAGCGTGTTTTTGTTATATAAAAATGTATTTTATTCACATTTGATATTTGATTGTTACAAGCGATTCCTGTTTAAGATTGTGTAGGAGTTATAAAGAAGCAGATGGTCTGGAAGGAGATGCAGTTTTAAGATTGCATGGTACAGTTTCCAAAAAATTGTAAAATGCTCAGCTTAAGTTTAAAGATCATTTAATTGTTATAAAAGTCAATAATAATAATAATGCAAAATAATAATACAATTAGTACATCGAATTTGTAACTGATCCCAGGTACATTTGCCATGCTATTCAATGGATTAACACGTTAAATAGTTTGGAGCAATGCTCTATAACGATACAGTTCTAAAACCAGTCCGGACAGTGTGACTTGATATTCCTGAGCCATTGAGTAGCTCAAGCCCACCATTGTTCAGCTGAGTATTGTAACAACATGGCTGAGCCTTACAATTACCATGCATGTTTAAGAAGGCTTTTCTTTCTTTCTTTCAGTGACATATCTTCATATCTTTCTCCTGCCCTCCCTCGCCCTGCTCTTGCTTTCTCCTCTGGGTTTATTATGAAGTCACTTTATTTTGCTGTGATGTATATGATATGGTCCCTTGGACCCAGAGAATAGCCAGACCTGTTAGAGCCGCAGTGCCTTACAAACTTATTTCAGGCTTTGGTGCCTGTGAATGGGAGCAGAGTTCACTGCTGGTGGGCCACGCTCTCTCGTTTCATTCGCTGTCAATCTGCTGTAGCCTCGAGCTCTATGTAAAATAACCAAATCTAAAGGAATTAATCTGCTGACAGTTTAAAACGTTCAAGCATAAAAGCAGCCGCACACCAGTATTAACTTGTAAGGTCTGTCGTGCTGGAGAATGAAATGGGGAGGCTATATTAGGTCGGACTTTTGAAATTCGGAGAGGCCAAGCAAAACTTTTTGTTTTGTTGTTCTGGATTTCTCAGGGTTGGTGGCTAAAGACTGACCCTTTAAAACGATGTTGTTGGAGGATGTGAGGCAGATTCTAGGTGCTTTTGTGGAGTTTGTGGGTAAAAAATAAATAAATAAAAATAATAATAATATTCTGCTGTTATGAACTTGTCATTTGGAGAGGGAAAATGAATCTGATAAAGTTACTGAAACATAAATATTAGATATGTGATTTAGGGTCTTGAATTCTTTGTTTCTTACTAGTTTTAGAAATTTAATTAGTGTTTTTTTTATATATATATCACAAACCATGCTAATAACAAAGAACTGTATTGCTCATGTAAAAAAATAAAATACTAAACAAAATAATAAGCGCTCCAGATTGTGTGAGAAGTCCAGCCCATTATTCTATTGTCTTGTAATTTGGGATCTAGTTGTCTGCATGTAATTACATTGATTTACTTCATGTGGTAAACTTGTCACATTTAATAAGCTAGTCTGGATTTACCCTTTCTGAATTGTTAAAATAGAAACTCTTCTTCTACATTCCTTACGTACTGTATGTGTTTACAGTAGAATATTGTTTTTGGGTGCACAGATATAAAGTTATAAAGTGCAATATGTAATACATATCTGTGTGATATGGGAAGTAGTGCAGTATAGACAGACAGGTAGACGGTTGCTAGTTTATCTGTGCGTTTTGTAAATCATTGTCAATTATTTAAGGCTATTACACAAACCTCTAAAGGTGGCAGTATTGAAAATCTCAGCACAGGCTCTTGCAGCTCGGCATTCTGCACTTCCAGTCATGGCAGGAGTTATGCACTGGACATGCCTATTAAAAATAAATACTGTGCTCCGAGCGATATGCAAATGAACTGCCCAGTACATAGCTCATGTATTATTGATGTCTTTGTTGTCATTTATATATATATATATATATATATATATATATATATATATATATATATATATATATATTTCCATTATTACTACATGTGTATATGAACAGGATTTCTCTTTTTTATTTTATTTGGTTTTCTTATCAGGCTCACAGCTCCCTTTCAGAAACCGTGCTTTTCCCTCCCCACTTACTGCTAAATGTGGACTGCTAACTCTTTATTTATTATTGAAAAAAGCTTTTTATCGATCTATCTATCTATCTATCTATCTATCTATCTATCTATCTATCTATCTATCTATCTATTTTTTATATTGATCATAATTTGGATAAATGTATAATATTTATAAAAGTAATTTGCAACTTAACTACAGTACATTTTGCTCTACTACCTTGAAATGTAGAGCACAGTAATACAACATCAGCAATGCTTAATTTAAATTAGTAACACAGTCATCTTAAAGCTTGGAAAATCTGTCATTAAAATGCTGGGATCCTTTGTGAATAGCTGTAAAGACAGCATAGAGGTAGAGTTTAATGTGTCTTGCATTTTACCAGGATTGTAGCTGCAGGGCTGCATCTATTTTCTGTTTCTAAAAGAACTCCGGCACCAACAAATTCTAAATTCTAAAAGAAAAAAAGAGAAAGCAACTGAGAGGAATAAACAACTTAAAATGTGAGAGGGCTGTTTCTTACTAGTTACATTTATTATTTATAAGAACTATTTTGTTAAAAAGTGGCCAAGTACATTTGTGCACCGGAGTATTCATAGTGTATTTATTTATGCAAAAATATATGGAAGAATCAGACATTTCTAAATCAAAAGTTACATTTGTACATATTTGTACATTTTTGTATTTTAGAAAAATGATTGCAGTTACATAACTGTAGTAAGATTATTATTTTTTGTTAAGTAGTGTTTTATAGGCATCATTTAAAAATCTGATAATACATTTCCAATGTGTCACTACATACACATCTGAAGTAAATAGTACCAGGCGACTAGCATTGCTTAAAGTCGTTTGAATTCAGGCCCCATGAAGCAGTGCTGAACCGAGGTTGAGAGTTTGCTGGGGAAGGGCAGTGGTATAAATAGCTTTATGAGGCTGAAGTGTAATGTGTTGCCCAAACAGCGAGCTAGTGAAAGGTGATCCGGATTCTGCAAAGTGTCATGTACTGAGAGCACAAAGCCACACCTGTTTGACTGTAAGCTAGAACGGCACAGTAAAGCCTGATTGCAAACAGAGAGTGGGGCTTAGATTGCAACTATTGAAGGATGGAAAAATGTCTATAAAAACAATGGGAACCCTGCCAGGACACACCTGCCTTTTTTATTATTATTATTATTTTTTTTTTTATGAAGATGTTTTTGTTGGCCTACAAGCACAATCAATAGGATTTATTAGACAGGGATGAAGGGAAAGGGCAAGGATGTTGCTCAGC
Source organism: Acipenser ruthenus (assembly GCF_902713425.1). Lineage (NCBI taxonomy): Eukaryota > Metazoa > Chordata > Actinopteri > Acipenseriformes > Acipenseridae > Acipenser > Acipenser ruthenus. The sequence continues at coordinate 6,864,892 of NC_081190.1, read as the reverse complement.
ATTGCTTCATCTGCTCGTATTCGTTTCTTGCCACCTTGGAAACCCAAGGCGGATCAAAAAGTACGTTCTCAAGGGAAAACCTGAGCTTCCTGCTGGGCCTTAAGCCTTGAAAGTGTTCATAAAGTGATGTCTGTTTTTAATAACGTATGTTTTTAATTCTTGTATGTCAAATAATATTTGTGCAGCTGTTATCTGGAGTCATACTTTTTCAGTAAGTTTTATTTTAGAAATCGGACCTGCAATATTGTGACCTCTTGTGTGGAACGCTGTATTGTTGCAAGGAGCAGGAGCGTGGCTATTGGGCTCAAAGAGTGGCGTGTTGGCAAGCTGGAGAACAAGCCTAAAGAAAATGTAGGGAATGTAAACTAACTGGACTGATAACATGTTCTGATATAGTACAAAGAAGGCTTTACCCTAGAAGAAAGCTGTAAAGCTATATCATGAAAAATGTACTGGAACAAAAGCATTGGAAATTACATTAAAACAAACAAAAAATCATTTTTCACTTACAAAGAAAAGACAAAAAAAATGGGGTTTAGTTTAATGAGTAATAAGTTCCACATGCATGCTGCAGCATACAATAGCAGCATTTATTTAGCAGTTATGTGGGGCAGATTTTTTAAAAACAGATACCGACTTCAAATTTTGTAGTTCATGCCCGAACTGTGATTTGTAAGCAAATATAGGCCATTGTACAAGTTGCATATTTTTAGGCCACGCTTAGCCTCCTGTCAGATAAGGATGGCTCTTTTCTGCAACTTTAATGCTGCTCAAACTGATAAAAGAATCACACATAGCAGCAGTCATTCTATGCAATGGTCTAATAAAGCATGCACAGCTTTAATAACACAAGTCTTAATCCATGATAGACAAACTGATGGGAATTGTATTACATCGCCTGCCTCATTAGATACCCCTTTATATGATTTAACAAGCAGAACTGACTTCTTTCATATCAATTACTCCATTTACTGTACACGGTGGTGTCTAGTGTCGATACTGATGCCACTATTAGGAAGGTGCGTCAGAGCCCTGAACACAGAACTGAAGGCTGGTGATCGACCCTGCTTTCCAGGGTCAGAAACCATCGTGCCGGATGCTGTGCCAAAAGAGCCAGGCTCTAGTGACAGAGCAGACAGACAGTGTCTTCACATTGCTGCACTTAGCCAGCTACACGTCATTATTTTTATATATATATAATTCATAAATATATTATCCATATAATACACATTTCAAAACGTACTACAACTGCTGCTTTATAGCAAGGCCCTATTGTACAAAATTTCAGTTCTGATATTACATAGAACCCAACAAAATGGTGCGTATGTGCGGCAGAATTTTCAAGCATCCTTCAAATAGTTTTCTAAACATCTACGTTAAAAACAGCAACATTAAAAGAAGACACTGGTGTTAGAGCAGCAGTTGTAATAATTATTAATAAGCTGTCCCATTTTACACATAGATACTTGTTCAGCATTTTTCAAAATGACTACAGACTTCACAATATTATCTAAATAAGATAATACTGTTGCAGACATTAGTCTAAACTTTTGTCTTCTTTACTACTTAAAGTTTTACGTTTATGTAAGACGACTGGTTCTCTTTTGTGAGTTACTTGACTATCCCCTAAGGATATTTGCTGGCATAACTTTAAGTTTGAACACAGTAAGTTATTTCTATAGAGATGTCAGACAATGGGCCTCTATGAACATATCATACCACCCGCTTGATCGTCCCGTGTTCTCAGTATTTACACCACACTGTTGTTTACCAGGATTCTCTGTGGGATTAAAAAAAGAGAGGGGGGGAAAAGCATAGGGATTGTTTTTCAACTGGACCCCTCCTCCCTCCCCCACAACAAAATAATGAGGAATATTTCAAATGAGTCTGCGAAAGACAGAAGGATTTTGTCCTACATACAGTATGTTAAGTTATTAAAAGGCCTGATTATCCGTGTTCATCAGTAAACGGTTTATTATGTTGAACTTTTGAAGTCACCTTTGTAATATGCAAGTGCCGGCGTCCTCGGGGAGTGTTGAGGACGGCTCCTGACAGCACTGTGATGTGTGTCTCAGAGGAGAGTGAGTGGTGACATTAGCTGTATCAATGCTGCAAGGCAATTCAAGCGATTACTGATATCCAGTGATTTATCACGTTCAAGGGTTATCTGCGGATGGGAGGGGTTTATTTAAAAAAACTAATCTATTTATAAAATATGAGCAGCGTCATGAATGACAAAGTGGAGAAAAGCCATGCCACAGATAGTTAATCAGTCAATGTACAGTACAAGTGTTACTCCTTCAGAAAAATCATGTTCAGCAATCCAGTGCAAAAAAGTTGTCAGCTGTAAGTTAGAGAAAGATAAAGCAGCAGCTTCGACACAAGTCAGAACTAAATGAATGTCCGGAGTTGTTTTTTCAAAGTGTATTACATTAACAGGTCTATTCTGTTTTGATAATGTGGTGCAAATTGTGTACTAAAATAAAAATACTTTTGAACAAAACACCGTAACAAACTATACAGCTTTTTACAACAATTTATCATTAGCACTTTTTTTTTTTTTTCGCAAAGGGAACTTGTACACAATTTGGTTATCAAACCAGAAAGAAAAAACAACTTATACAAATGTAGGTGCTTGTAAGTAGTCTTTAGTTTTTAAATTGTTGAAAAGAAAATCTTCAGAAAAATGTGCCATAAGGCTCCCATTGCAGAGCATTTCGAGTCATTCCAGGTTTTACTACAAACCTAATTAGTCATACACAGTTTATATAGAGTAATTAAACATTTATTGCATTTATATATACTGTAAGTTTACTTACTTGCATATTATATTTTACCACCTATTATTACCTGACAAGATCAAAATAAAGTGTGTATATATATATATATATATATATATATATATATATATATATATATATATATATATATATATATATATATATATATGGTCTTCTGACCCATTTTTTGCTGGTGAAATAGCTGTCATTGGAATTCACATGATAATCCGAATGGCACAAATGCACACAGTAATACAACATTGTTTGTTGTATCCCTTCTAGTGCTGTATAACAGGACAAAGCCGTCTGCAGACCCCCTATGCAGAGTTTACACAGGCTATCAGGTTGCATTGAAGTGTATACAGTGCTGCTGACCCTATTGTGGAGTGCTGAACAGCCAGTTCTAGGCAGACGTCACGTCTTGCAAAACGAGATCCGGAGCTTCTCAGGGAGCCATTTACTAATTCCAAGGTGTAATGTACTGTCCACAAACACCACGAGCATTCACCTTCATAATAATATCAAAGACAAAACACAACCAGAAACCAGAAAATAACACAACAGCAGTGCAGTAGCATTGGCAACGCTTACTCAGCTCACTCTTCGAGGTCAGTAACATGCGTTTCACTCACTCGTCCAGTCATTTTCTTTATATATATTAGAGGTCGGCACGGGTAGAGAATCCGGAACCGGGTACCTGCCGTGAAAAATACCCGGGTACCCGGGTCTCTTCTAGGGTAATGTTTAAAAATAAATAAATAAATAAATCACATATATGAATGTTTTAAGTGCATGATACACATTTAAATACTATATAGTACACATACATTTAGTCCCTTCTGATCTGTAGACTTGTGTAACCTTTTTAAGTACTGAAAACATCAAAATAATAATAATAATAATAATAATAATAATAATAATAATAATAATAATAATAATAATAATAAACGTCTCAGTTTGAATACAGTTATTAATGTTAAATGCGCTTCATGCTGCAGGATTCTTTGTGCCATATTCCACCGTTGTTGTTGTTGGTGTTGTTTTAAAACATTGCATCCAGACATCTAGCAAAGTAGCATTGTGTGGAATTTCTTTCCCAAAGCAGCATTGTGCAACGGAATTTGCAAACTCCCAAGGAAATATTTCTTTCAAAGGAGGAAGCACCAGCACAAATAACCCAAAACAAATTAGGTAAACGTTACGCAAGTGTGTGAGGAATGTTTTTCTCATGCTGATTTAATTTTGTTCTTTGCACCTCACACATTTTGGAGTGCGTATGCTTTTTTTTTAGAGGTCGACCTCTAATATATATATTTTTTTTAAAGCTATGGTAAGCTGAGATGTGATGTTTGTTTGAGGCAGCAGAACCTTTAACTTACAATACACAACCGTACATTACATTTGATAACATTTTGCTTTCAGGTGATTTTTCAGTACTAAAACCTATTAAACATAAATATTATGGAGCTAATTATAAACCCATGCTAGTGTTATACTTTAGAGACACCAAAGACACACAGAAGCATTAGAGGCAGTCAGGAAATCCAGTACTAGGCTAGATCTCTGAGAATGTGCCGGTGCATCTAGACAGCCGTGAGCTTCAGTGTTGTGTTCTTTTGCTTTCCTACAATAGCCAGATTTCTTGCAGGGAAACAAAAGAAACCTAACCTCAAGTTCTGCCTTTGTATTTCTGTGTATTATAATGCACCTGTGACCCTCAGAGACTTTAAGGATTCATCCTCACAGTATTCACATCAGGTCATGGTGGAGCATAGCAGGCTTTCAGACGTGGTAAAGTTGACCCGTTCATTCTGACTTGCGATTGTAATTAATTCCCTAAAACTGAAGCTGCAGCAGCTGCTGGGACAGACCTTGTGCCATAACCCAACGATAACCCCAGGCATCGTTAAAACAACAAAAAATGAAAGGAAAAAACACTGCATGGGGCATATTCTGTCTTTTTTCCCCTTCAATAATTGATTTGCGATGTTTGGAGCATTCATTCTGTGAACAGGTTTAAAATCTTAACTCTGCATGTCTGCTTCTCGCTTATTAGCCCCTACTGACAGACAACCAGTTTAGAGATTCAGTATGAACACAACACACTAATGAGCCTCAGGTACTCCAGTTCTATTGGCTACTCAGTCTTTAATAGCCCATTTCCATAATTTCCAGTCATTCCTATGTGGACACACTCACCCTCTTTCCCAAGTTTACTTTTCTTTCATTTCTCTTGTCCAGCTCTTCCTCCTGGTGGTTTGGAATTTTGAGATGTACATGATTCCCCTGATGCTACTACTACCCCTGGCATGGAACTACTTTCTCATAATATCTGGGAAGGATACCAGGCAAGGTGATATGGTAAGTAACTCATTACTTTGCCATCATTACACAGGCACATATTAGAGGCTATGGAATGGGTATGGAACCATTGATATCTTGTAAAAACTGACTTGACAAAGTTTTGAGATTAACCAGCTACTAGGAACTGGGCAAGCACATATCGGCAGATTGGCCTGCTCTTGTTCGTAAAATGCATTTTGTTCTTACTGGAGCTCTGAAACTATACAGTGTGTGTGTGTGTACATGTATATATATATATATATATATATATATATATATATATATATATATATACAGTGCCTTGCGAAAGTATTCGGCCCCCTTGAACTTTGCGACCTTTTGCCACATTTCAGGCTTCAAACATAAAGATATGAAACTGTAATTTTTTGTGAAGAATCAACAACAAGTGGGACACAATCATGAAGTGGAACGAAATTTATTGGATATTTCAAACTTTTTTAACAAATAAAAAACTGAAAAATTGGGCGTGCAAAATTATTCAGCCCCTTTACTTTCAGTGCAGCAAACTCTCTCCAGAAGTTCAGTGAGGATCTCTGAATGATCCAATGTTGACCTAAATGACTAATGATGATAAATAGAATCCACCTGTGTGTAATCAAGTCTCCGTATAAATGCACCTGCACTGTGATAGTCTCAGAGGTCCGTTTAAAGCGCAGAGAGCATCATGAAGAACAAGGAACACACCAGGCAGGTCCGAGATACTGTTGTGGAGAAGTTTAAAGCCGGATTTGGATACAAAAAGATTTCCCAAGCTTTAAACATCCCAAGGAGCACTGTGCAAGCGATAATATTGAAATGGAAGGAGTATCAGACCACTGCAAATCTACCAAGACCTGGCCGTCCTTCTAAACTTTCAGCTCATACAAGGAGAAGACTGATCAGAGATGCAGCCAAGAGGCCCATGATCACTCTAGATGAACTGCAGAGATCTACTGCTGAGGTGGGAGACTCTGTCCATAGGACAACAATCAGTCGTATACTGCACAAATCTGGCCTTTATGGAAGAGTGGCAAGAAGAAAGCCATTTCTTAAAGATATCCATAAAAAGTGTCGTTTACAGTTTGCCACAAGCCACCTGGGAGACACACCAAACATGTGGAAGAAGGTGCTCTGGTCAGATGAAACCAAAATCGAACTTTTTGGCAACAATGCAAAACGTTATGTTTGGCGTAAAAGCAACACAGCTCATCACCCTGAACACACCATCCCCACTGTCAAACATGGTGGTGGCAGCATCATGGTTTGGGCCTGCTTTTCTTCAGCAGGGACAGGGAAGATGGTTAAAATTGATGGGAAGATGGATGGAGCCAAATACAGGACCATTCTGGAAGAAAACCTGATGGAGTCTGCAAAAGACCTGAGACTGGGACGGAGATTTGTCTTCCAACAAGACAATGATCCAAAACATAAAGCAAAATCTACAATGGAATGGTTCACAAATAAACATATCCAGGTGTTAGAATGGCCAAGTCAAAGTCCAGACCTGAATCCAATCGAGAATCTGTGGAAAGAACTGAAAACTGCTGTTCACAAATGCTCTCCATCCAACCTCACTGACCTCGAGCTGTTTTGCAAGGAGGATTGGGCAAAAATTTCAGTCTCTCGATGTGCAAAACTGATAGAGACATACCCCAAGCGACTTACAGCTGTAATCGCAGCAAAAGGTGGCGCTACAAAGTATTAACTTAAGGGGGCTGAATAATTTTGCACGCCCAATTTTTCAGTTTTTTATTTGTTAAAAAAGTTTGAAATATCCAATAAATTTCGTTCCACTTCATGATTGTGTCCCACTTGTTGTTGATTCTTCACAAAAAATTACAGTTTCATATCTTTATGTTTGAAGCCTGAAATGTGGCAAAAGGTCGCAAAGTTCAAGGGGGCCGAATACTTTCGCAAGGCACTGTATATATATATATATATATATATGAATTTCCTTTCTCTTTGTGACCTCATGGAAAGTTTTTGTGAAGGGCAAAAAAATAAAAAATACAGAAGGATACTGAGTTAGCGTGTGTGAATGCTGGTTTCTGTAAACAATACCTGACTACCTGCCAGCTATGTCTTCACAGCTTACATGAATATCATTTTTATTCTATTTGACATTCCATAGTGAAGACTAGATCTTAACTTGTCTTATGCTTGATCTTAATGTGTTGTAATTATCCTGACCCCAGCCTGGGACTTGACTCAGTGTTAAAGAGAAGTGGCTTGTTGCAAACAACACTTTAAAGAGCAACTTGGTAAGGGTTGAATATCACAGTCATCTTAACTAACATATTCTTTGTGTTGTTTAGATTCCCTTTGCATTGTTTTCTGTTTCATCCATCACATCCCGGTGTGTAACGCACCCCTCTGGCCTCAGCATTCAGAGTACAGCACATCTGGTACACCAGAGTGTAACCACTAACCTGTCCCCCTGCAACACTCTAGTGAATGGAACAAATACAACAGGAGGAAATACCATAGAAACAACAATTAAATAAAATCTCACATCCACTGTGGGTAGAGCACACTTCAAAGAAAAGTTTGAGAACTCTGTATTAGATAGAATGCTCTTTAGATAGTGTTAGTTTAAGTGTGTTTACCTTATGGATCAAATAAGAGAGGGAGAGAGGAGAACATGAATATTATCTAACAATAAACCTCTAATGGGTTGTCACCAGATCGCAAAAGGACGTTGTGGGCATTTGGGGTTAAAATATGAGTTACTAATGGAAGATTGGAAGACATTAGATCCAATGAGCACAGCTACAGTATTGAATTTCCCGCCTCCTCTCTGCACCTCATAGAGCTCTTTGTTACATTATTATTTCTGATACAGCGCTACACCACACTGCTTTCAGCTACATTCAGATTATCAGCAGACCTTCAGCGCCAACTTGTTCTCATGCTTAAAATTCTTGCCACTCAGGCACATTGTCAAAAAAGGATAAGAAGAAAAGGAAGCTGTGAGACATCTCTGTCTTCGTTTTCACTGCAGAGAAACATCCAGAGGGCCTTGTAGCAGGGCACTAGCCGAGGTTTTGAGCCTCTGAACGCCTTTTTGGAGAGAAAAAAACAGGAACTCCGACTAAAACACTGTCAATAGGATGTAGGACCGCGGTGGGGATCTAGTACTTTCTCAGTTTAAAATCCATATTCTCAAAGCGTTATGTTTCTAATTACAAAGCATGTATGAGAAATCGACCAATCACATTAAGGACAGATGTATAGATGCATAGAACATCATATATGACAGAATTCTAAATAAAAAAGTAAATGCTACGTTTATTAGTAGTTCCTGAATACAGTGTTTTTTTGGGGGGTTTAAGTTAATGCACTGTGTGTACAGGGTCTCTTGTACTGTAATAACAGAACTCATTTTGCACAGTTTGAGCAATTGGAACCACTCAGTTTTGCTTTGCGTGTTCCTTTCACCAACACTGCACGAGGCGACATCTCTTATAATAATTAGAGACACCCTACACTCCACATATCAACTAATACTCTTACCTGCTATTTGTATCTTCATTTGAATTAAACACGCAGACTTTACCATTTGCTATCATAATGCAGTTCTTTTGTCTCTGCCATGAAATAGAGTCTTCATTCCTAGCAATAGCATAGCATGAAGAATGCAATGAATTGCTCATTCCTTTCCGTAAGGGGAAAGGCAATGCATGGGTATTTGGTCCTAATTAAGTAGACACATTTGTAAGAATAATGCTCATTTCTTATGAACACACAGAGGTACTGAAATGATGAAGATCTGTATCAGATTACACTGCAAAAATAAAAAAAATTGTCACGGCTGCATGAATTTAAATAGTGAATTATCTTGATGAATCCATATAATTTGGTATTAAATGAGATGTGAGGACTCTTTAACATGAAATGTGGTATACATAACTGTAAGGGTGCCACAATGATAATCAAAAATGTGTTAAGCACTAATTTAGGAATGCTACCAACAAATGACTGGAGTAAACCGACACTTCAGTGGTTTGCTGAGTATATGGGTAGTCTTGGCGTGGATATTAGCCTCAGTGAAACACTGTAGGAGAAAGTTACAGTAAATATTGCATGATTTATTGTGACATGCTTAATTGGCAGTATTGTATATTTAGTTAGGTTTGAACTAGCATGTGATTCCCTGTTAAATCCTATTGAATTCTCATGTGGTAAACTCATGATGCATTCCATACTTACACATATTAAACACAAACCCAAACCCAAACACAAACCCTAATATCAGTTCATCATGAGCACTCGTATTTTAAAATGGAGTTCAAAACTTGTATATGTTAGATGTCTGGCAATCATTTTTTTCCACTTAATATACCACACATACAGAACAACAGGTGTTAACTTCACCAGATATATATATATATATATATATATATATATATATATATATATATATATATATATATATATATATATATACAGTGCCTTGCATAAGTATTCACCCCCCTTGGACTTTTCCACATTTTGTAGTGTTACAATCTGGAATTGAAATGGATTTAATTGGGATTTTTACCATTTGATTTACACAACATACTTAACACTTTGAAGGTGCAAAATATTTTTTATTGTGACACAAAAGTTAATAAAACAAAAAAAAAGACATTTGTTGGTTGCATAAGTATTCACCCCCCTGAGTCAATACTTGGTAGAAGCACCTTTGGCAGCAATTACAGCTGTGAGTCTTTTTGGGTAAGTCTCTACCAGCTTTGCACATCTGGATACTGCAATTTTTGCCCATTCTTCTTGGCAAAATTGGTGAAGCTCTGTCGTTGGATGGGGACCGTTGGTGAACAGCAATTTTCAAGTCTTGCCACAGATTCTCAATCGGATTGAGGTCTGGGCTTTAAATGGGCCATTCTAAGACATTCGGGTTCTTGTTTTTAAACCACTCCAGTGTAGCTTTGGCTGTGTGTTTAGGGTCATTGTCCTGCTGGAAGGTGAACCTCCGCCCCAGTCCCAGGTCTCTTGCAGACTGAAACAGGTTTTCCTCTAGAATTTCCCTGTATTTGGCTCCATCCATCTTGCCCTCAATCCTGACCAGTTTCCCAGTCCCTGCCGATGAAAAGCATTATTTATTTTATTATTTTATTTAGCAGACGCCTTTATCCAAGGCGACTTACAGAGACTAGGGTGTGTGAACTATGCATTAGCAATTACATCTCACCCAAAAGATGGAGCACAAGGAGGTTAAGTGACTTGCTCAGCGTCACACAATGAGTCAGTGGCTGAGGTGGGATTTGAACCGGGGACCTCCTGGTTACAAGCCCCTTTCTTTAACCACTGGACCACACAGCCTCCCCGTAACATGATGCTGCCACCACCATGCTTCACCGTGGGGATGGTGTTCTCAGGGTGATGAGCAGTGTTGGCGCTGCGCCACACACAGCGTTTTGCGCTAAGGCCAAAAAGTTCAATTTTGGTCTCATCAGACCAGAGAACCTTTTTCCACATGTTTGCTGTGTCTCCCACATGCCTTTTGCCAAAATCCAAACGGGATTTGATATGGGTTTTTTTTCAGCAATGGCTTTCTTCTCGCCACTCTTCCATAAAGCCCAGCTTTGTGGAGCGCCCAGGTTATAGTTGTCCCATGGACGGTTTCTCCCATCTCAGCTGTGGATCTCTCCAGCTCCTTCAGAGTTACCATTGGCCTCTTGGTTGCTTCTCTGACTAATGCCCTCCTTACCTGGTCACTGAGTTTTGGTCGACGGCCTTCTCTAGGCAGAGTCGCGGTTGTGCCATATTCTTTCCATTTTTTAATAGTGGATTTGACGGTGCTCTGGGGGATGTTCAAAGTTTGGTATATTTTTTTATAACCCAACTCTGATTGGTGCTTCTCCAGAACTTTATCCCAGACTTGTTTTGATAGCTCCTTGGTCTTCATGATGCTGTTTGTTTAGATATGCTCTCTAACAAACTCTGGGGCCTTCCAGAAACAGGTATATTTAATCTGAGATCATGTGACACTTTAATTTCACACAGGTGGACGCCATTCAACTAATTATGTGACTTCTGAAGGCAATTTGTTGCACCAGAGCTTATTTAGGGGGGTTACAGCAATGGGGGTGAATACTTATGCAAACAAGACTTTTCAGTTTTTTATTTCTAAATAATTCTGAAAAATATGTAGATTTTTTTCCCCACTTCGACATTATGGACTATTTTGTGTAGATCAGTGACAAAAAAATCCTAATTAAATCAATTTTAATTCCAGGCTGTAACACTACAAAATGTGGAAAAGTCCAAGGGGGGTGAATACTTATGCAAGGCACTGTATATACACAGTAGATGCTGCTTATTAACTACCTCTCGGTTCCCAGCAAAAAGTTGTCATTAACCAAAAGTTGCCAATAAGCGAAAAGCCCAGTTTTTCAAGTGTATTTATATGGAACAATGATATATACTGTAGTTGTACAAATATGTCACTGAAATACATGCGTTTTAAATGTTACAGTGTTCAAAAATTAACATGAGAAACATGAAATACCCAAACATAGCTCTGTTTACTTAAATAGTAGGCTTAAATAGTACTACACAATGATGTACTACAAAGCCACGATTCTGCCTCAGTCAGTGTGTTATAAAAGCTGCATGAAGTATGAGCAAAAATCATAAAGTGTGCTCTGTAGCACTGGCAACTAGTAATAAAGTTGTCACTAATTGGTTCCTTGGAAAATGTTGTTAATAACCAAAAGCTGTCTTTATCAGGGTTGCTAATAACCAGCATCTACTGTATATATACACAGTACAGTACTTGAAAACCAAACCATGCTAATAAGGTAATCTCTGAACAAGTTATGTTCTCACAAGGTTTTTGGAGAAACATTAAGATTAATATTAATCAGAAGTGCCTGCACATTAATCAGAAGATTCATCTTAAAGCACTTCTACTGCTGTTACCGCGAAACAAACCCAACAGTCCAGTTGTGTGTTAGACTGCAGTACGTGCATAATCCTGTAGATGGAGACATTGTTTGCTAAAACAATACTGTTTCATAATTGAGACAATCAAGTGTATTACTTTTTTGTGACACAGCTTGGAAGATATTCTTCAGAATCTTAAAACCTTGCTGCTGCATGTTGCATACTGTATAAAGAAACCTTTTGCTCAATATGTGTCTGCATAAAATGTTATATTATAGCACCGTTTTGTGCATAGACTGTTAGCCAACAAAGCACCCAGTGCGAACTAGATTATGAAAAGGAGGCATTAAACATGACTAGATTTTAACAGCAGGACTGTTTAGTATACTGTACAGCGCCCACATGCTTCACAGCATTGGAAAGAGTCGTCTCACTGCTCTGGATTTTGACAATTGTAACCACAACAGCAGGCTGCCCAAGGTCCTCTCCTTGTGAAGCAGCGAGACCTCACTTTACTGTTACAATAAACAAATACAAAAATCTGCTTCTGATTAAACTGGACGAATTGATGAGGCAACTTGTTTTTAGAACTCTTCAAGAAAGGGGCGTTTTCTTCTAGTAAATGAATGAAGGAGGGGTGGGTGTTTTTAAAGGGTCTGTGGCAGCACAGTGAGTGTATGTTTGTAGGGACTCAGTAAACCGTAATGGATGGGGTTTTATCTCTCTCTCTAAACCATCGTGCCATCATGAGGTGTTTTCACCTGACCTGAAATAACTTGGTTGGACTTCACAAAGCAGACAGGCAGTAATTTCAGATTCCGTTAATATGCAGGCGCTGCAAATCCACTGACACACAAACACATGCTGCGGTTACCGGACGCGCAGCGAGAACGACACAAATAAGCTCCAGACCGTTTACAGAGAGCACAACTCCAAACCACATTCCTTTGTAATCCCCCCGGGGGGTGGAAATGTTCATTTGGTTTGTAAGACATCCAAATATTAGCATCTGCACACATTAGGACAGCGGAGAAACATAAATTACACGATGAAACCTCTTTCACTCAAAACCCTTTTCTCTGTTTATTTTTGTAAACATTTCCTTTGTGAAGGCACATGTGGTGGGAAGTGGTTTACATTGCTCCATGAGAATTACATTTCCTTACATTCCACACTGAGGCTTTGTCGAGTAATATGGAGCTGGCAGGGACACTGCTGATCCGCCTGCCTTGAAAACGCTGCTGTTAATTATGATAAACAACAATTAAACCATTCTGTTGAATAAAAAGGTCATTACCCGGAAAGTGGTGGTTTGATAGTCTCAAATGCGCCTATGCCAAAGCACCCCTCCTAAACCACAAAGAAACATCATAGCTTTTTAATGGAAATAATCTTGTGCTGTTGATGACTTCTGTCTGCTTTCATTGTATGCACTGTGGCCACAGAGTCTATCTGCATACAATAGAAAGGAATGATCACTGAGCTGCTTTATCTCACAGGCATGTGGTGGTGCTGGGGCTGAAATACAGACACCATACAGTACATTTCATTTGTGGTGTTTAGGTCCCTTGACATTTCAATGCTTTATGTCTGCTGCTCTCCCATATGGGGTGATGTAAACACTTTGTAAGACAGTATTTCGGTTTATTATTTTCCACTCTTCTAATTGGACTTTGAACACCCCTTTCAAATGCTCTGCCCCAACTTCACATGCATCTCCTCGTGCAGTGCAAACCAAAGATCAGATATACTGTTGATTTTGTATTTCCACCAGTGACCACTAAGCTTAGCTGGCGAAGTAATTTCACAGTATCAGCAGGCTCAGGTACTAACCATGAATAGGCCTGTCATTGTTTTGAGTGAACTTTTAGAAATGACTTTGTAAAGAGCAATGGCAGAGAAAATATACTGAAAATAATTAAAAAAAAGACTAATAAGCTAGGGGCTGATTGGAGAAATAGGCAAACATATAGCTAACAATGTCGTTCCATTCTTCAAACCAGCAAATCAGTGTTAGGCTTGATTTTAAATACTACATTTGGGTAAACCTGGGAATATGTTGTGGAGGAATGATATCTTTGCAGAATAAACTATGAAAAGCCTTAGTGAGAAATGTGTGCTACTGGTGTCTGCTACAATGTTATAAAGTGAACAGCTGTATGCCTAAAGTTATAAAACTGACGGAAAAGAACAATTTGATCATTTATTGTGATTGGAAAATATAACTTAATTTTGTCAAATTATTTTATTATAATGTTTTGTAACATTAAGGGCCCTATATTTGGTAAAACAAGACATTTATAAAGCTTGGAAAAAATACACACACATTTTATATTCCTTTGAACTTAAAAAAAAACGTAACTTGTAAATGTTTGATTTATAAATAACAACTCCATTAGAACCTACATTAATTATGTCTAATATACTGTGCAGGTGGAGTGACAGCTTATAGATCTGAAGTCCACAGAGTTCAATAAAAAAAAAAAGCAGGCCTAGTCACTCAGCTTTGTAACCGTGGGCCCTGGCTCCAGGCCTCATTTCATTTATATATTTCTTCCTTGCGGGGAAAATAACTAAATAAATAAATAACTAAATAAATCCAATCTTTTTGTAGATAGAGGCAAAGTCGAATGAAAAAGCAAACAGGAGGCATTGTCTTCAGCGCTGTGCTTACACTTCGTGAGCCCTTTAATCTGGAATAATGTGCTGTCGTACCTGATATGGCAGGACTTTGTCTAGTAACGCTTCCCTTTAACGTCTCCTGACTCGCTAGATTTTCCAAGACAGCGGAGTAAAAAATAAAGTGCCTGCGACTAGCGTTTGGAAGATGCGCTTCAGTTTGTGACATCCCAGCCTGTGACAGGTGACACTACAAAAAGGTCATGTCACTTTTAACTGGGTACATTAGATCATGCTGATTTCCCCTGTGCCTCAGCACAGTTTGAATCGCACTCTTGATTTAAAGCAGTGGTATTGTAATTGTTTTTTCTCCTGCCCGTGAACTTTGTGCACATTTTGCTAATGATGTTCGGAGTGTGTTTGCTGTTAGTTTACCTCTTGTTTCTCGCTGTGTGGCTCTGGAAGGCACAGTATGTTTTCCAGTCCCCTTGTCTCATTGGTTTACACTTGGTTCTGAAGATTACTGTGTGTGAGACTTTACTCACCGTGCGACTGCACAGCTCCCTGGTATACTCCATCACTCCCTGTCACAGAATAAAAATGCCACAGAGAGACGGCTATTATTTTTGCAGCCTATTAGTCCACCGCTCAAGACCTGTGACCTGTGTTTTTCGAAGGAATAGTGGAGCACCACTCTACTCACTCTGTAATGACCAGTGAGCTTCATTAAAAAGCTTTCCCCTAGGACTTGTTTTAGCAGGTTAGGTATGATGCGGTATAACGAAAATATAACTTGATGTACTTTCCAATTACCTGCAGACTCAGTGCCTTGAAACCATCCATTCATTGTTTTAGTTATACAGGAGTTCTAATAATAATACTAATAATAATACTATCACTAATAATAATAATAATAATAATAATAATAATAATAATAATAATAATAATAATAATAATAATAATAATAATAATAATAAATGCAACCAAGTTACAGAAAAACATACCTGAACAACATTGCATTTGAAGTCACTTTCCCAATCATAAACAATGGTAAATGCTTTTAACAAACACTGTAACTACGACATAGTGACTCTTACCATGCTTCAGAATTCTGTAAATGCGTGAACATGACAATAAGTAAATGACCTGAAGGAGCTTTTGATTCGATGTTTACTTTGACGTTTGAACATAAAATCAATGCGTTGTTTCCTTTTCTGTAAGAAAGAGGGGCATTATAAGGGCTGTAACACTGCACCATAATCTGGCAGTGCCTTTGTATGGGTCATTGCGAAATGAATGAAGTGTTATCTTGTTTGTTATACACCCCTATAACATTATATATGGGCAGCAGTGTGGAGTAGTGGTTAGGGTTCTGGACTCTTGACTGGAGGGTCGTGGGTTCAATCCCTGGTAGGGGACACTGCTGCTGTGCCCTTGAGCAAGGTACTTTACCTAGATTGCTCCAGTAAAAAAAAAAAACAACTATAAAATGGGTAATTGTATGTAAAAATAATGTGATATCTTGTAACAATTGTAAGTCGCCCTGGATAAGGGCGTCTGCTAAGAAATAAATAAATAATAATAATAATATATGCGTTCAGCTGACTGTTTTCTGAACACTGCTAAACATTTGGCGTGCAGCTCGCCAGGAGAATACCATGTGTATGCAATAATATGTTCCTGTAAGTGTGCTGGTCAATGGGGCACATTGCTGGCGATGGTGCCTCATGATTACACCACAGTTTATTTATTGATTGATTTATTTCAGTGAGGGGGGGTTAAAGGTTAACCCAGATTGCATCCAGATTCCAAGAACACCCTGGATATGGAACATAATAGGCCCCAGTTACAAAAAAAAAAAAAGTATTCATTCACTCACATACACACAGGACCAGATTTAGGCTACAGCTTTTGTACAAAGTTAATTAAAATTAAAATTAAAATTGAAATAAACGTATTAAAATCAGTGAGAATTATTTACATTGACAACACTGAAGGCACTGAAAAAGCCATTCCGTTTGAATTCATTAAGTGTGTTTTAGAATTTCGAAAGCAGTGATAGATTATTATGTGGTGACTGTTATGTTATTGTCTAATGTTCTGTTATTGATAGGGATGATGCTTTTTTCTGTTCAAAATCGAAATCATTACATATAAATATACAAACACATTAATTTAAAAACAAGTATGTAAAATATATATATATACAGCTCTGGAAAAAATTAAGAGACCACTGCAAAATTATCAGTTTCTCTGGTTTTACTATTTATAGTACAAGGTTGTCCTGGAAGAAAACTTGCTTTCTTCTGCTCTGACAATGTTCCCCAACTCTGAGGATTGGTTTTTCCAGCAGGACAATGCTCCATGCCACACAGCCAGGTCAATCAAGGTGTGGATGGAGGACCACCAGATCAAGACCCTGTCATGGCCAGCCCAATCTCCAGACCTGAACCCCATTGAAAACCTCTGGAATGTGATCAAGAGGAAGATGGATGGTCATAAGCCATCAAACAAAGCCGAGCTGCTTGAATTTTTGCGCCAGGAGTGGCATAAAGTCACCCAACATCAATGTGAAAGACTGGTGGAGAGCATGCCAAGACGCATGAAAGCTGTGCTTGAAAATCAGGGTTATTCCACCAAATATTGATTTCTGAACTCTTCCTAAGTTAAAACATTAGTATTGTGTTGTTTAAAAATGAATATGAACTTATTTTCTTTGCATTATTCGAGGTCTGACAACACTGCATCTTTTTTGTTATTTTGACCAGTTGTCATTTTCTGCAAATAAATGCTCTAAATGACAATATTTTTATTTGGAATTTGGGAGAAATGTTGTCAGTAGTTTATAGAATAAAACAAAAATGTTCATTTTACCCAAACACATACCTATAAATAGTAAAACCAGAGAAACTGATCATTTTGCAGTGGTCTCTTAATTTTTTCCAGAGCTGTATATATATATATATATATATATATATATATAGCAGATTTTAATTAAAAAAGAAAAAAACCAGAATCCAAATGAAAGAAGGAAAGGGCTGTGTTTAAGCAGACAGCGATCCAAGTCTTGAACTGATTTATGCTGGTTAAGCTGTACTGCTTCAAGGCAACATGTTTTTATTTGTGGCAGGCACTTGTTTCTGTGTACAACAACAAGGTCGTTTTTGTTTTGTTTTCAACCTTCCCCTTGGGCAGTGCTCACTGAATGTCACGGGAGGGACATCTCTCTCTTTCTTTTATTTACTTCTTTTTGTTTTGTTGCAGTGGGCATGCATCAGCCATACGGAAAAGCACAGCAAAGTGAAAACAGCAATACATACTTCACAGTATTGACTACTTTCTCAAGCACTTCAGATGCAGTCCTTTTTGTAGACAGGAGCTCACTGTGAGGCTTGAACTGTGGATAATTTTGGATAATTATCTGGGCTTTACTGCTGCGTTCAAGAAACAAGCCTTAAACGAACCCACTGGATCTATAAGTGTTATTGATTAAGTCATGCACTATTACCACAACACCAGTCATGTTTATTGAAGTGTCTTTAACTCTTTATCTCTTCTGAATAATGGATCTAAAAAGGAAACAGAAAGCTTTTAGATAAACAAAAAATGGCATTGCTTTGTACACAATTTCTCTTGTTGTTTATTTGTATAGTATTTCACCGAGGAGGGGAAAGCCCTTGAAATATAAATTGCTGTCTCCTAGCAGCTCTTTCAGTTGATGGGTCTCCTGTTTTAGGTTTTATAGATGGGGGAGGTTATACAAGCACATGGTGGAGTTTTTGTATGTGTTATTTTATTTGGGTCAGCTGCTGTGAAATGACCACTTTCTCACTCGCTCAGAATTCTACTGCAGAACAGTTAAATTGATCCAATATGTGATTTGAACATTCAGAGTGCATTTTGCTCCCATAATAAATACCCATTCCAGTTAAAAAAGAGGCTTCTGTAGTCAGCATAATGGTATAGCTTCCTACTGTAGGTGCTGATTTCTACAGAAAAAATGCTCTATGCTTTAGAAGGTTGAACCATTGAAATTGACAGTGCGTTAAATCATAAGATAACAATGTCTGTAAAATGCACACTTTAAGGCACATGGTGATGCATTATATTAAAGTAAACCATCTTTATAATTTTGTAAATTGTTGTTCTTGGTGTGGGGGTGTGTGTGGATTCAATAGAGGAGGTTGGGGCTAGTTGTATGGGGCATGGGTTGTGTTGTAACACCTTCATTGAGAGGTTTACCAATGAAGGTGTTACAACACAACACACCCATCACAGCCCCTTCTGTATCAGGTTTGGACAAAAATAAACCATGTGAGTTTCAAACACTTACAAAAAACCTGATCACTTTAGTTTCAACGTACCCCAATTCCATCAGTCAATTCAACCTCCCAACACCTTGGGCAACTTTGTGTATTAATTACAAAGTATAGAAATGTGGTTGATATAACCAGTGATGGACTTTAAGAAGGTAAAATGTTATTTAAGTACATGAAAATCCCATAAACATGGACCCCGTTATTATTATTATTATTATTATTATTATTATTATTATTATTATTATTATTATTATTATTATTATTATTATTATTATTTTTTTATTATTTTTTTTATTATTATTATTTATTTGGCAGATGCCTTTATCCAAAGTGATGCAACCTCACACAAGCTCTTTATATGATCTCATTAATGGAAGGTAGTAGTGGACTGCATAGGCTGTAAAAAGCTACACATTTCTGTTTCATTGTTCTGAGACTAGTGTGATTGCTACATGCAAATGCAAATCAAATGTAATTCTTCTGCACATAAATTTATATTAAACAAAAAAAAAACACTTAAATGTTTGGAGGAATGGTCAAAAAAATGTGATCAGATATTATAAATACAGAATTTGGTAGAGGCTAGAGCCTCACTGATATACTTTTCAGCTGTGTCATTCTGTTCGGATAGAATATGAAATAATATGAAATAACCTTAATAATTTCTTCAAATGTATAGTTTTTTTTATAGTTTCTGGGAGGTAGAATCTGTTATTTCACCGAATGCTTACAAAATAAATATGGCATTCAAACAAAATGTTATTATTATATTATTATTTAGTTTGTGTGTGTGTGTGTGTGTGTGTGTGTTCACATCTGTGTTTCTTGTTTCAATGGCTTTGAGTGTGTTGGAATTACTGTTGTTCCATCAGATTTGGACCACTGAACCACATAGTTGCCGGCCCACGCCACCGCCCCTATCTGTCTCAAAGCCAAATGAAGTTTTCATACTGGGTGGGTGTCAGGGTGTTTGGGAGAGGGGTGGGGGTTGGGGGTGGGGGGTTGTATGGGATAGTGGAAGAATGTTCCCCCGTCACCCCTGACAGAACAAAAAGCAACCTTTCTTATTTTAATCCTGACAATCGGTCTCTTTTATTCATTTTTTTTTTCCTTTTGCTTCCAGCAGCAGACAGTGGAGGACATGCTAGAGGACGAGGATGAGGAATATGACAAAGATGACAAGGTAATTATCTTCTCTAACATTCTGGTACCTTGGGACTGGCATTTTTAGTCATGACACTGTTTTACAGACAGAACAAAAAAAATCTTTAAGCCACTACCTCTTTAGAAGAAAAAATAATTGAACTGAGCTGTTTGTCATCCCAACAATGTCTGGTGTGCATTGTGAGAAGGACAGAGGACTATAAATCCACTTTCTTTTCTGTTCTATCCACCAGGAACTGTAATAATTCAGCCTGCCTCCCAACTTGATAGCTTTTCTGAAGGCAGCTGCAGTGACGTTGCACTTGATAGACACTCTTTTTATAACTCACCTTTTTCATCCGGTCCCATAGGTTTTACATCTGGTGAATAAAGGGTCTGTTTATCTTTGGTGGTGTCCTGTATAATACAGTACATACTGACGGTATATAGACATACGCACTTTACATCATGTGCAGTCCTATTGCCGATAGATGTATACAGCCATAGAAAATGGGCAATAAAAAAGTTTGCTTCAAAAGAGAAGGATGCAAGATGCAAATTATCATATAAAGCTGTTATACCTTTGAAATTCAAATGAGGGTGCTGGATTCTGAGCAAGCCTCCTGCAGTTAGATTCAGAATTGCGATTATTATTCCACATAAGAGGAACCCATTATTATTACACAGTGGACTCTAGCGCTACAAATAGCAGGAAACCACAAAGGCTACAATTTACCAGCTCTCACTTTATTTATTTTGATCTATCACGCCACTCGACTGTTAGCATTTCATTTTAGCTGTTGGTAACTTGAAAGGCTGTATTTTTCTTCTTCTTTCTCTGTACTTCTCTTCTACCAAACCCCCCACCTTCCCTCTTAGCCCTTTGCTATTGCTTTATTCCCAGTTAAGTGTACAACAAATGGGAGTTTTAAGGCTGAGCAAATGTGTCTTTTCCATTCGCTAGCAGGTAGTGACCTCTTGTTCTCATTACCTTTTCTGTTTGCTCAAATTGTAAAATATTGAGGTCAGGTCAGAGGAGGCCTTTTATAGGATGAAAGTAAAAAGATTAATAAATATGCCAAGGCCTCATTTTAATTGAACCTGAAGCATATGTTGCAAGTATGTGAAATATGTCCCAGATGTTTAACCTTGGCCAGTGCTTGAGCTTTCCCTGTGCGCCACAAGGCAGCTATTAGCTTGGTAACCTTTGGTCCTGGGGCTAAATGGGGTATTACATGGCACAAAACTGGAGCACCTGTTTTCCATTCAACGAGGACCCCTTGCAGGCTCTTCTTAAACCTCTACATGTGATTTCACTTAGCCGATTGTTGGGTGGTGGTGAAAAGTGTTTCTTTGGAGCCAACGTAGATATTAGTAATTTTGTCTCAATGAAAGGGAACTGTTTGGCTGTAAAGCAGGTACCTGAAGGAGAGAAAACAAAAAAAGTATTTATTTAGTACATTTTGTTTATTAAACTGTTGCTAGGGCTCTGAACGGTTTACATTTTGGTATTCACACCTATTTTGTAATTTCTATTTTCCGTCAGATTATTTGAATTAATCCAGGACTGTGTTTCTTCCACACTCCAGTCTTGTTAATAAAGGGTTTAATGTGCACATCATTAACTTTACCAGACTTCTCTGGGGAGCTTTTGCAATGTTACACTAACAGCAGGTTCAAAGGTCAAATGTCAGAATAGCATTTTGGGCACTTTAAAATTCGAATGGTTTACACATTCCTTAATGTTGAAAAGAATACATTATTTTCCAGTACCTATGGTATATGACACTGTTGTTAATGATGTGCTGTACATTTACAGTTCTCTTATGTAATCATTTAAAAAGAAAACAATTCACAAGGTTGCTGTCATATCATTTTCTTTTTTTTTTAAACCTCCAGATTTGGTTGAGAAAAACTGGGAAAATGTAAAAAGGTGAAACCACAGTATGCATGGGCATTTAAGAGGATGCTCTGCATGCAGCAGATGCATATCATGGTTATCAGACACGTTGTATATTTGATATCTAAGTAGGTTTCAAGAAGTATAGATTCACACAGTGTTTTATAAAGGTGCTTTAGTGCAGGACACAAGAAGTAAATACCTCAAAGTTTGAGCTTCCAACCCAGTTAAAAGTGCTGACAGAAACATGGTTACATTGCAAGTTAAAAATACCATCTAAATTAACCAAACTTCATGACCTGGGGTTATGATGACAAGCTAAAGTGAGGATAATTGGGCTTAATTGTATCTCTATTTTAGGAAGCATGTTGCTTTTTGATTTGAACAGCATGTTCATTGCTGGAGGGGGATCTGTATCCCCTCCAGCAATGGAAATTCAGGAAAGGACACCACATTGGTTCTTTAGAGCTGTGTGTTTATTGGGTTTGGTTGCGTTCTAGACATTTAGCCATTTAAAAGGACAAATCAAAAGAATCACGTGTGTTTGTGATGGAACTGTGCATATACTCGTGTTTATCCCTCCCCCTCAGTTACTACAGAGACTGGTACAACATGCAGGGGACTCTGTGTACATTACCACCTTTCTATCAACTTAGCATTGCTGGAACCCATTTGTTGAGAAAAACAAAATATTTGCATATAAAGGCATGTGAAGAGGGGATGTTGACTTATTTTATGCAAGCGGTTTGAATGGTATAAAATGGGTAACTAATGCCCCTCCCCTCAGCCCAACAAACCTGCACATGTATTTATTTTCTGGTAGTTCTGGGTATACTGTATATAAAGTAATCTAAAGTCAGGTTACTTCATTTAGTTTACATGAAGTCCTGAATCCTGTTGCAAACAAAGAAGGCAATGTGAAATTCATGACTACATAAATGACTGGACTGCAATGCACTTGACTGCAAACTAATTATTATTATTATTATTATTATTATTATTATTATTATTATGATTATGATTATGATTATGATTATGATTATGATTATGATGATTATGATTATGATTATGAACTGGTCATTTAGCAGATGCTTTTATCCAAAGCAACTTATGGACTAGAGGTGAACTATGCATCACAACTGCTGCTGCAGAGTCACTTCCAATAGGACCTTGGTTTTGTGACTTGCTCAGGGTCACACACAGTGAGTCAGTGGCTGGGATTGAACCGGGAGCCTCTTGGTAACAAGCCCTTGTTCTAATTATTTATAATATTTGAGTCTGGTTAACGTTTCTTTTTTTTTTTTTAGGAAAGGATTTATTCCTGTATTTAATGAAAAGTATGTGTAACTTTAAAAGATACCCTCAGCCATTACCATTTTCATAACAACAATAAACTGTAGTGTGAGGGACATTTAAACAAAAGCGTGCCCTACAGTTACTGCATATAGTGGATATTTCTATAAGTAGACGGAAGATATTTCTGTCCCACGTATTGGAACAGAATTGGAGCATCTGTGTCCCAGTACTTGCTACAGGATGGTGTTTATAACTTGTGCAGAGAGATAAAAGTACAGTAATTGTATTGTTTTGTATAATAATAGGCATCTATCCCATTAGCATGAAAATAGATTCCACAGAGTGGATTGTTAGTTTTGCAGAACACAAAAAACACAGATATGTTTCAAAGGTGTTTGTCATTGCTGCTGTGAGGCTGAGAATGAAGATAATATCAAATAAAAAAAACACTAATCGTGTTTCTATTAGCATTAGGAGACAGTAATGGTAATATAATAGACTAACAAAACAGCTGTAATGCACTGATACTACAAAGAGACTATGGATTTGTGCAGCAATCAGTGCACAGGGTGTTGGCTCTCCCAGTATCGCAGCTTCAGTGCCTCGGGGTGGTTGTGTACGCTCTCCTTCCATCAGGATGACCCCTGGGTCTGCACTTTCTTAATCACAAGCTTCAGATTTCACACGCTGGCAATGCGTATGCTTTTTTAATGGGTTACATTAGCCAAAATGTGTCACCTTTTTGCACCGTGTAATGCAAAATCAGATCTGAATTCATGCACAGCTATGTCAGTGGGAATCTAAAATTACAGCACGGCTTATCTGCAGATAACACATGGAAAAATAAACTTGCAAGTCTGACAGATTTCTCCCCGATTCCCCCTGATAGCTCTGTTGTGGTATGTAATTGCACCAAAGAGTGTGCAAGGATTATTTTAATACTTTAAAACCTGTGACTACAAACTTGTTTCCAGGCTATTCAGGCTTGTGATATTTCATGCATGTCCTTGGGTATGAAGATTTCCTAGCGCTAGAGAGAATGAAAAAAAAAAAAAGTTTGAAAAGCTTTTAAGGTTTTTTCAGTTTTTTTCTCTAAAAATTAGATAAGCTTTACGCAATAACAAAAAAAAAAAATGTTTTAGTCAGAAACAGAACTGTTGTTTAAACATGCAAATAAATACTAAAACAAAAGCAGAGGTGCCAAGAAAAGGCACAAAGTGAGGTTTCAGTATGTTTGAAATAGGCTCTTTCTAGAAGACAGAAGTAGGCAGATAAGACGACAACATCTGCTGACCTGCGTTAAAGAAACTGGCCCTTTATCTCTGCAGTGAAATTGTCATTTATTCTGGCGTAGAAGGTCCCGGGTTCAATACCTGCTAAGGGCCCTTGCTTCCCTCAGGTTATGTATATTCATTTGAAAATGATTGACGTCGGCTTCCTGCCTGTTTGAGTCGATACACTGAATGTTGGTAAGTACGACTGTGTAGTTGTGTGGTGTAGCTGTTTGTGTTCTTACTGTTGAAGGTGCTTGCAGTGGCTTCCTACCCTGCTGCACTGGTGTGGGAGCATTTCCCTCAACCTTTCTAACCTTCGTTCTATTTTGAGCAAATCATAATCCTAAAAAGCTGTAGTAGATCCTCACAAACATAAGAAAACAACTAAGCTTAGTTTTAGTTTTGAATGAATACTGTTGCTGCAGGCCTGTAATGTTCCTGGTCATGTCGTAAGATAAATAGCAATAGTTTTCTTATTGCACCACCTGTATAATTCCTATTTAGGGTTTAAGTCCTGTCTTAATGTTTCTCCATAGTATTAACATTGTGGGTTTGGTTTTGTCTGACAGTGCTTTGACAGTTCTACTGTAAGATGTTATTAGACAATTGACTTTACCTATTGTTTTACCTGATGTACTTTCTTTTTAAGAATATGTTTTACTGGATTGGTGTACAGCTCTTTTAGATGTCTTCTGTTATAACAGAAGGGAATTTATCATAATGAGAGGCACACATCTTGCAATACCATTGTACCTGTGGGGACTGGCTCACAAGTATAAGCAGCCCCTATGAACAATATTCCAAATCGCAAAACAATGGTTAGCAATCTCAGCTTGAGAGGCATTTGTCCATCACCTTTTATGAGCACCTAATTCCTAAACCCTCACGCAATGAGGGGCGTTGATGGAAGTGAGCAGGACACCTTATAGCAAGAACAATGGCAATAGACAAGCAATGCATAGTGGCCAGGAGATGGAGCCAGAGAATGAACGGTGAGGAGTACTGTAGATAATTACTTGGATATGATGGACATGTGACTAATAGGCCGATTTGGCAAGAGGCCGTAGAGGATCCGCTCAAACTGTAAAGAGATGGTAGCTCCTGCTGCTGGTTCCTGTAATGAAGATGATACTGATGAGAGACGAGCCTTAGATATATTATAAACCAACTTTCTGACGCTCATAACTTACCGTGTCAGAAAGGTGCAGCCACAGGGCCGTCTCCAGCAGTGATGTGGTGTAAAAATAAGCTGCTTGGAATTAAACTGAGAACAGATGCTGGGATACTATGCTGGCGATTGTGGTCTGATGTGGAGCTGTGCTCTGTGAGTGAGGATGGTTCCACTGGACCTCAGTGATGTCCACTCTAGGTAGAACAGCTTACTATTGGTTGGTCAGGAAAAGGTAGTTTTATCTCAAAAGTTTTTGACAGAATTAACCGTAATATATTTAAGCTGTTGCAGAAACTGATTTTGTAGTGTAGTTTTCTCGACATTACCAGGTAATACAGTGCATATTATAAAGAGTAATTTATATGCAGCTTGTCATATTGTCAGAACTACTGTTAAAAACATATTAGCAGGCCCTCCTCTTTTTATGAGCACAATTAAAGGGAAGTTTATTTTGATATGGCTGCCATTTTGAACTTAGAGGAATGTGTCCTTGCTGCCCCAATTCTGGAGAAAAAAGCACTGTTCCTACAGCATAAGGCCTGTAATCCTAGTGTGTTGAGCAGTGGTCTGCTTAACCCAAACACTAGCGTCTATACCCCTATAGCACCTATCCCTTCACCTTCTGAAGTGTGTAGTGCGCTTAATGTTATTCACTTCAGCCCAAACTTTTATTATGGAAAATGCAGGCTGTTCAGTGTAGGCAGTTAGGATTATCTAGGCAAGCTCAAAAGAAGCACAAAACCAGGTAAAAACAGATATAGATAATAATGATAAACTCAATTCTGGAACCACTCCCGTAGATCATAAAATGGGAAAAGTGAACAATAAACAAAATGACATTGAAGCTGTACTTGATCTTATGCCCAGGGTGTGATTTCTATAGTGCCTGGACAGTCACAGGCCTGGGTTGGTATTTGCAGTAACATGGTTTTCCACACAGAAGTGCTAAGGGTTATTTAACTGGTAAACAGCTATTTATATAGGATAAAAAAAAGTATTCCCCTTACTCACCTGAGGATCACTTCTGAAATAAATAATGTATTAAAACCTAGCTTCGAAACGAAGCATCTGCTTCTTTCATGAGGCTCTGGCAACGAGCCAGACGCAGTTATATCCGTAACGGAACTCGATTTTCTATTATAGTTACTAATAGAAAGAGTTTTTTTTTAAAGATGTAAGTCTTTGATTTTATTCAGAAAATCTGGGAATCATGATATTTTTCAGCTTTTTAGATTTTCCACACAGTAAGATTTTCCACACAGAATTCAGGGCAGCCGCACACAAACCTATTGCCATGAAGAGAGGTTTTATTCCACAACTCATAGAAAACTTTGGTCTCAACCCCATTTGTCCAAATGATTAGAATGAGTTCATTCTCGCTTTATCACTCAAAGTGCCTGCACATAGAGAGGGTCCCCATATTCACGTAATAATCGCACAGTACATGAAAGGATACAAACAGTGCATGTTGAAAGTGTGGTGAAGATTTCTGCAAAACCAAGGCAGTTATCGTGATTTACCACGCTTTGACTTTACCTTTACATCTTTAATATGCATCTGCTGTAGTACGGTATATCTCAGTAAACATGTCTAAGGCAAGGGACAATGATGGAAGTGACGAATATGTATTTGTTTGACATTTTGATTTGGTCTTGCCACCCAGTTTAAATCGCAGGGCTGTGGAGGTCAGTGAATCCAGTTTTACAGGAGTGGCGCTCTAAGGAAAGGGGTCCTTTTGTTTTGTTTCCAGTTCGTTCTGTTCAATACGATCTCAATACAATCAATGGATATTCTGTTGTTGAAATCTATAAATGGTACAGTAGCAGGCATTACAGTAGCAATAAAACAAAAGGACTGGAGCTTAACAAGTAGTTGGTGGGGGTCACATATTTTCAAAGCTATGGAACTTTGCAATCCAGTTTGTTTAATGCGATTACCAAGGCCCTTCAGAGGAATGTAATTGATGTCTCTTATTATAGAACATAGGCAGCTTCAGGCGAACCCCTCCCATACTCTTCCGCCCCGCACGCTTGCATGTGGGTTAAAGAATTCTTCGACAGACGACTCCGAAGTGCTGCCCCAGTTTTCTCTCTCACACAGATTTTTAAGTCCTTGTTCTGTGGGAACAGCGTCTTTGCATTTCATAATGGAAATATTGAATCCTGTTGCCACTGGAAAACTACTGCAATGATACATGAATATGAAGGCACAGAGGAGGCAGTCAGTAGTCATCTTTACACTGTGTGTTAGGCTGTATTGCAGAAGTGTGGAATACAAGTCTAGAGTGGTTAGGCTAAGCTTATACAATGCCCTAGTTAGACCCCACCTAGAGTACTGTGTGCCGAAACATTATTGCACTCAAGAAGGTACAGAGAAGGGCACCTAGGCTGATCCCAGGACTTAATGACATGAGCTGCTATATGGGGAAAGGTTAAAGTAATGAAATCTCTTCAGCCTAGAAAAAGAAAGGGAAAGAGGGGGCTTGATTGAAGTCTATACGATCATAAATGGAATAGATAAAGTTAACCCAAGACACTACTTCAGATTTAGCACAAGAGGGCATAAAGGGAAGCTGAGTAAAAGTAAGTTTAGAACAGAAGGGAGGGAGCACTTTTTACAGAGTCATACATGCATAAAATAGCTGACCAGGTGGCATAGAAGGATCTAAAACAGAGGCTAGAGTGTGTGCTTTTAAATTAGTTTCTCCCAGTAGGGGAGAATGGTGTGCTAACAAGGGACAAGACTTGATGGGCTGAATGGCCTTTTAGCGTTCCCAGACTTCTCTCATGTGTTTTAGTGGTCAGTTGACCCAGGGTTATATACAGTATTATAATACTTGTGTTTTCCATGTTCATATACACAGAACAGGCAGTTCCTTTTATTGAATTAAGGCTCTATAATATGACACTGTATTTTAACTGCAGAAAGGCTTTAGTGCAGCATTTCAGCCTAGGGGAAGTTCACTGATTTTCATTTTATTTTCTACTTTCTTTTTCTTGAATCTACACTTTTCAAACTAGGGGACAATGTTGAAATCCTTATCCAGTTAAAAAATGTTTAGTATCTACATAATTGTCTGCCAGGTATTAATATT
Source organism: Acipenser ruthenus (assembly GCF_902713425.1). Taxonomy (NCBI): domain Eukaryota; kingdom Metazoa; phylum Chordata; class Actinopteri; order Acipenseriformes; family Acipenseridae; genus Acipenser; species Acipenser ruthenus. The sequence goes on along the minus strand of NC_081190.1, from coordinate 6,836,065 downwards.
ATTATTATTATTATTATTATTATTATTATTATTATTATTATTATTATTATTATTATTATTATTATGTTTATACGTCCAGAATGTTCAATTGAGAGGTAGACCATGTGACAGTGTTGAAATTTGTATTACCAATTTGACCTAGAATCCTGTCTCAAAGTACATTGTGGTAAAATACCATTCATCGAGTAAACGCTGCTCAACTGTGCACTTGGTTGTACTGTGCCACTGAATTATGGTATGTTTGTTATCCAGTTGTGTGCCGTGGGGTGCTTGAATTTGTATGTAATCCACTCCACTTGTGCTCTCTGGAATACAGGTCCCTGCAATCAGCCTCATTACTGTAAAGGGAATGGAAAGGTCACTTCACAACCTGCACCTGATTACCCAACATATATTGTGTTTGTTTTTTCAAGTGGAAGTGTATACGCTGGCCCTGGGTCACGTAAGCAAACACTCTTCATAATTCACAGTGTTCAATGCCTGCTGCAATTAATCAAATGTTTCTGCTACCGTGATTTGTTTTGTTTGGGTTCAGTTTAGTTCAGTGATCCGCAGTTCTGCAGTGGAAAGAATGTGATGTGCTCTTGATCCCCAAGAATGCCTGTTCTCTCCATCCGATAATCAGGGCCGGATTAACGCAGGGGTTTTAGGGGCTGCAGCCCAGGGCCTGAGATTCTGAGGGGCCCCAAAATATATATACATATAATTTATAATACAATACCTAAAGCATGAATAAGTTGTGTGTGACTGTATGGGTCGGAACAACAGGTCTGTTTTAGCAAGCCGTATTGCATTGGAGGAGCAGGGACTGCCTGATCATAAGACTTGACCTGCAATCAAGTCACATGCCACTTTTATCAGGTGTGCTGCGGCGCGAACGTGACGCAGATCAGAACCTGTAAATGTCTGACAAAGCAGCACCTTGGAAGTATGAAAGGCAGAAACACACCAAGTACAGTGTCATCGCAAGGAAGATGCATATTCGTAAGAGATAAGGACAACACATTTCCAGATAACTTGCTATTACGACAAAAGAGTCTGCAGTTTGCATTTAACATTTTGTATTTGAAACTGCCAGTAACTAACGCTGTGGCCAATGCTCATTTTCAAAACTGGAGCTAATTCAAACATCGAATCAGATAAAATATGGATCAGCTAAGACTGAATCATTTGACATTAATGTTAATTGAGCATGATGGTAGTAAAACAGTAAAGGGAAGCAAATTAATATGCAAAGAGGGGCCCCCAAAACGATAACAGCCCCGGGCCCCCATTAAACTTAATCCGGCCTTGCCTATAATACACCACTCATTTCAATGAGAGCGGCAGCATTGCTGCAGGAGGCTGCACTACGGTGTAGAGATGAATTGTGGAACTGGATGTGGTGAACTATTGTGTTCTTGTAAGCATCTACAATTTAGGAAACTATTAGAGGTTCACATTTTTGTTAGCACTTCATAACTCGGCAGCAGTTTGCTTTTTCAGTGTTATTCAATATCTGTTACACGCAAGCTGTTATGACTGAAACTGGTGTGACACAGGAAGTGATGGAAATAGCTACAGATGGAAATTGTTTTGGTAGCAGTGCATTGTGGTACAATGTAGGCAGAGTGGTGCGCGTTAGAAGGGAAGTTTATGTAAAATGGTTTCTAACCGTACGTGTGCCACTGCTGGAGAAATAAAAACCTCTCTTTTTGTAGTTGCTGTTGATTCTTATTAATAAGCTCAAGGCTGTTTTTAAGATAGAAATGTGCAGGCAGCTTGATCAGTAGCCTCCGTGTCACGTTTTAAAGCCAGATGCTGTAATTGAAGCCACAGACCCCCCTGAGGAAGCACAGCAGCTGCCTGAACCCACTGAGCCACCATGCTGTTCCCGGCGCATTTCTCATTTCATTTCTGGTCTTTATTAATAACCTAATTATTGACCGAGCCCAATGTTATTTATGTGAATATGGATTTCCTGGCTGTGCGATGAAGTGCAAATAGCATGCTTCACTTGTATGATTGGGTTGCTACTTCTGCTAGTTGTGACTTGCCTGATGCACAACAGAAAGAGCATGCTGTGTGCTTAGCACAGATTTCCTGTTCTTATCACTGATTAATCAGATCATGATTGTGTGACTTTCTCCGCTAAGCAATAAACCACAAACTGCAAAGCTACGAATAAGTGTTATAGTCAAGTCTCTGGAACACAAGACATTTGAGATGCTGTCTTTTTTTAGTGTTAATACAGTACATCCATCTTTGGAATATTTAATAATGTAAGGCTTGTACAAAGATGTTAGCCCAACACACACACACACACACACACACACACACACACATACACACAGCGGACTATGTTTTCAAAGATGAAGTCCTATTTTTTTAAACGAGAAAAAAAGCAATTGACTTTTCAAAACTAGTATCAGACATCCAAGTGATGTAATCGTAGGTCTCTTCCCTACTACAATGGTTTGCTTCTCAATTTTGCACAATACTGGTGAATTTTCATCAGTAATGTTTTGAAATCAAGGTTTTCTAACATATGCACTTACTGTATATAAAAGCTGAGATGCTCGCAATGCACTTCAATTACACTGGGTCTCCAAACAGTCTCCAGACAGCCCTACAGCGAAGTCACTTTCTGGGCTAGAATCAAACTGCCCGCACTGGAGGTTTTTTAATTATACTGTGCCATTCATCTCCCAACCCATCATATTTCCCCAGAGAGCAGATCTTTGCACAAAGCACCCCAGAAAACAATCACTCTGTTATATCACTTTAGGTTAGATAATTTAAAATATACATTGTTCCAAGAAAATTAAATAAATAAATAAATAAATAATAATAATAAAAAAGTGTGGATATATATATACTTGTAGTTTCCTCCCAGTCTAGGGGCAGCATCTTTAGTTCCTGGAATCTGAACAGCGTTTGTGTTTGCTCTTTCATGTGGTGGGGTTTGTGCCTCATTGTATATGACACCCCCTGGCACACTCATGGTAGAATTCATTGTTTTCTATAAGAAGTGTTTAGTGTCCGCTTGTCTTGCTTCCCTGCTCCTGCATTGCCACTAGTTCCCTTTGAAGTATGAAATGTAACCATTACCGAATGGGTATTTACCTCCTAAAGACCCGAAGCTGGAATAAAATATATCAAAGCTGCTTAACCGAGCCTCTGTGACACAGTCATGCCGGCCCCCGAGGGTATAAAAGGACCTCACTCACAGAGCTCAGAGCCATTTTTCCTTTCAAGACCTGACCTGACAGGAGAGCTGATTCAAATAAGTACTTGTTAGTTTTTCTGTTATAAATTTTCACATTTATTGTGTTTTACACAAATTGTATGTGATATTACAAATAATCGCTGCATTAGTTTTACTAATTACAGGTATTTGTGCACTACAGCCTATTGTTTGTTACATCCCGCTGCGGCCTTGTGCCCCGCGTGAAGACTACACGCAGGCTTGTCTGCATTGCGTGATGTAGCACACGTGTAGTGAGAGCAGCTGCTGGACAATCCCTCCCACAGCATCTTGATGCCGTTTTGGTGTCAGCTTTCGCATCACCATTACGAGGGCTATTAGTTTACTAACAAGCAGGCTTCCCTTAGTCTCATGTGGGTGCTGACTGAGTGGTTTTGCCAGTAGCCTGCACAGGTGGGCATCCCTGTACATTACTACCAGCAGTAACTGTGAACCGAGTGGACCGTACCGGTACTGAGGTCACCGACCCTCTCCATTCCCAAGCCGGTACTGTCCGTACTGAACCTGGACCGAGGTTACCGCACAGGTACGGTGCCAAATAAACCATACCATTGGTACCGTACCAACCTGGTGCTACTGTCACCGACCCAGTACTGACCTGGTTCCAATAAGTTGTTATTTCATTCTAAGAAGCAGGCTTCCTTCAGCCTTGTGTGAGTGCTGTCTGAGTGGCTTTGCGAATAGCATGCACAGGTGGGCATCCGATCCACAAAAAGGGAAACAAAACTGAACCAGGTAACTACAAACCAATAAGCCTGAACTCTATTATATGTAAACTTATGGTCAACGGCTTATTTTTCCACCTGAGATTGCCACCACTAACCTTCGACCAGATATTGTCTTGTGGTCTGGATCAGCACGCCTTGTTCACCTGGTAGAGTTAACAGTACCATGGGAGGATGCTGTAGATGAGGCGTATGAGAGGAAGAAACTGCGGTATGCTCAACTAGCTGCTGAAGCAGAGCAACGAGGATGGAGAGTCCGTGTTTACCCAGTGGAGGTTGTCGAGGATTTGTGGCACACTCTACAACCCGGTTTCTCAGAGACGTCTGATTCAGTGGCCAAGAGTTGCGTCGCACAGTGAAGAACTTATCTGAAGCAGCAGAGAGGAGCAGCAACTGGCTGTGGTTGAGATAGAAAGATTCTGGCTGGGGATCTCAAACACAATAGAAAGAAAGAAACGGTGATGTACGGGTAAGTAAGCTGGGCTGAGTTGAGTGGGGGACGGAGGGGGGTGATGCTGGGACGCCAGAATCACTGTCCCGCCCTCTTGAGGTGTCGTGGGCTAGTCGACGAAACACTGAGGATGGAAGGTGCCCACTTGAAGACCCCAGAGATGTACTCTACTTAGCTCAATCCAGACGGTTGTCATGCTGATGCGCTGGGGAGACAGCACTGTGGTTGATCCCCGGAGCCAGCATCGCAGCCGTTGTGTGTGCTGATGCGCTAGGGAGGCAATAAGCTGATCCCTGGAGCCAGCATTGCACTTCAGCCATCAACACCAGACAGAAGGATATCTACATCATCATGTCTTAGTTGGTGCTTATCTTGGCGAGAGCCGAGTTCAAATCATCATGAAGTTTTAACATCTACTCTCGTGTAATGGAAATCATGGAAACTATAATAAGATCCAAAATGGAAAATTACCTATATGGTGATAGTATCCTGGGAGACAGTCAGCGTGGTTTTAGGAAAGGGAGACCTTGTCTAACTAACCTGCTTGATGTTTTTGAGGATGCAACATCGACAATGGATAATTGCAAAGCATATGATCTGGTTTATTTAGATTTCCAGAAAGCTTTTGACAAAGTCCCGCAAAAAAGATTAATTCTCAAACTAAACGCAGTACGGATTCAAGGAAATGCATTCCCATGCATTAATGACTTGGATTCTGGTATAGTAAGCAAACTTGTTAAATTTGCAGACGACACAAAAATAGGAAGAGTGGCAAACACCGTTGCAGCAGCAAAGGTCATTCAAAAATGATCCAGACAGCATTCAGAACTGGGAAGACACATGGCAAATGACATATAATAGAGAAAAGTGTAAGGTACTGCATGCAGGCAATAAAAATGTGCATTATAAATACCATATGGGAGGTACCGAAATTGAAGAAGGAATCTATGAAAAAGATCTAGGAGTTTATGTTGACTCAGAAATGTCTTCATCTAGACAATGTGGGGAAGCTGTAAAAAAAGACAACAAAATGCTCGGAAAAGTGTTGAATTTAAATCAAGGGAAGTAATGTTAAAACTTTACAATGCATTAGTAAGACCTCATCTAGAATATTGTGTTCAGTTTTGGTCACCTCGCTACAAAAAGGATATTGCTGCTCTAAAAAGAGTGCAAGGAAGAGTGACCAGAATTATTCTGGGTTTCAAAGGCATGTCATATGTAGACAGGCTAAAATAATTGAATTTATTCTGTCTTGAACAAAGACAACTACACGGTGACCTGATTCAAGCATTCAAAATTAAGGGATTTTTTCAACATGAAAAAACAAGGACCAGGGGTCACAAATGGAGATTAGATAAAGGGGCATTCAGAACAGAAAATAGGTGGCACTTTGTTACACAGAGAATTGTAGGAGTCTGGAACCAACTCCCCAGTAATGTTGTTGAAGCTGACAACCTGGGATACTTCAAGAAGCTGCTTGATGAGATTCTGGGATCAATAAGCTACTAAACGAGCAGATGGGCCGAATGGCCTCCTCTTGTTTGTAAACGTTCTTATGTTCTTACCCGCGGTAACTGCGGACTGGTAGACCGTACCGGTACCATACCGGTCACCGGCCCACACCGTCTCTGGTACCATACTGTACCGAACCGGGACCGCACTGTACCGACTCGGTGCTAAAATCACCGAAACTGCCCCGGTTCCGACCCACTACCAGCTGGTGTTTACATCCCCAGTCTGGTACCTAGCCGGTCTTGTTGGGTCTTGAACAGCCCCGTTGCTGTCTTTTAGCAGCAGAGGCAGCTACTGTACATTGTTACTGTACATTGCTTGCTATTTGCATAATGCCTTGGTTTTATCCCTGTAAGACATGCAAGGCCAGCCTGCCTGTGGAGGACAAGCAGATGCTCTTCCTGCCTGGGGTCAGAAAAGGAGACACTGGTGAACCTCAGTTTCTACGAGTTTTGTGTGCATTTCTCAAAGCGTACGCTGGAGAAACATCTTTCCCGCAGCTCTACAGAGCACTCTGCGTCCCTCACCTCTGCACAACAATCTTCGTCCACCACCCTCTGTTAGAGAGGAGGCTGCGTCCTCACACCATAGCTCTGTGCCAAGGGAGAGCGGACGACACGCACGGGAAAGCCTGCGTAGGAAGCTGTCTTCATGGTCTTCCTCATCTTCTTCTGCCTCTCCTTCTCCTCCCCCGAGGAAGAAGTCGTCACCGGTATAAGCGATCGGCGGACTCGATGCAAATGGAGAAGCTCTGGGCAGCAGTCTCCCACCAAGGAACAGTCCTCGCAAAGTGGCTGCATGAACATTCAGCACCGCCTGCCCCGCCTGTCCCTTTGGGATCCCAGGGATACAAGCGAATCTTGGCAGTAGGATGAAGCGCTCTCCATAGCCCTTTAGTACCAATGATATTTTTAAGACACTGATATCTTATTTTGTGGAATGTCTTAAACCGACAAAAAATGTAATTGAAATTAAAGGGCAATAAAATAGATGCTGGACAACATCAAGATGTCTAGTATTAATATGATGGTTATTTCCAGAAACTTGGCAATAAGGGCCATAAAAAAGAAAAGTAAAAATAAAAAACAATGATTTCATTCATTTTACACAAAGGAATACCAGCAGTGCTTGGACAAAGATTCTTAAAGACCTTAACTCTCCAAAGCTGGCTCAGAGTGTATGTTTGTATGCGCAATGTATACAATAAAAATAAGCAAAGCTGCATTAATACAACCCCCACTCCTTTAAGAAAGGATTTGAGGGGCAGGTAATAAAAAACAGTGATTGGTTCATGGGGCATGTGGAATTAGTTTAGACATAGTCGAACCCTGATCCCAGTGGCCGCCCCCACTTTTCCTGGACTGTTTTGTCTGAGCCTCCCTCGGAATATGTCAACAAATTTCCTTCCAGACCTTTTGAAACCAAGAGTTAGAATCTATTTTTTTAAATGCCTAATTTGGAACAGATGCGCACATAAAAAAGAGGTTTGTCTTGTAAAATATTTGTAAAGAAAAATAACTCCAGGACACAATAAAAGGATCCTTATTTCTCTAACAGGAGTGTCACAGAGGGCACTGTTTTGTTCCGGTAATATTTGCTCACTTCTCACACTATTTGATTATAAATCAAAACAGGAGTGCAGGGGAAGGCAGAGAAGCAGATTAATGGGGAAGTAGTTCAGAAGGGTCGCATGAGTAAAAGGGGGTGTATTTAATTCCAAACCTTGCTGTCTAAACTGGAGGTTACAGTTTCATTTAAAAGTATGTTAACCTTTAGCCTTCTAACAATGTGTTAAGTTTATTTGTTTGCATTTCATTTTATGTTCCGTACAAATCTTTTTCGCAGTTTTTCCATTATCTTGTCACAATGTTTTAACCGAATGCACTCACACCTGCATACACCTGAGCGAAGCTGAAGATTTCAGATTTCCTTAGGAATTGAGAAAACATTATTCTTTCATACAGCTCATGCTGTCACAACAACAGCCAGCTACAAATCTGTGAGCTGCAGCTCAGTTTCAATTGAAAATTATATAAACAATTGATTTATTTGCTGTGTAAAAATGTTAACACAGCAACTTCTGCAGTACATACTGTACCTTTTCACATAGTTACAGTACCACTTATAATCAACTGTCTAACAACTGGACTGTGCAACTTTTTTTCCAATGTTCGATTAAGTAATTTATGTATTGAAAGAAAGAGAACATTTTAAGTGACAGATAAATGATGTAATGTGGGCAGTCTGCAGGGCTCAAGTGACTAGGCTACTGTGAAACTGAACTGACAGCTAGGTTGTGCTGATGCACATTACAGACCGGACCGAACTAGCCTATAGACAGACAGAATGGGGTGTTACCATAGGAATGAATGGACAATGACTTGCACAAAAGGGACTGGGCACAGAGACTGATTGGGATTGGAGAGGTGATGTTTTAAGGGGTAGGGGTTAAGGGAGGTATAAAAAGGAGGCCACGCCTACTTGGGGCGGAGAGAGTTTGGAGTAATGAAAGCGATCAGACCTGTGATTTTGTACACCCTTTTATTTTAGCGTGGTCACGGCCTACAGCGACCAATACCAGTATTATATACCAGCTGATTTCTTTGTCATTGGGACTGCCAGCTGTTACAGCACGTTCATTTAGCACCCAGTTAATTAGCAGTGAATAAACCGTGGAGTAGAGAACTACAATTATGATATGGTTAATTGTTTTATAATTTGTAAGTGTAATTCCGTTATAGCAATGAACATGGGCTACATTCTCAAAGCTAGTTTACTCCTAATCATCATTAGCCATTTGTTTTCTGAAAGGAAACACAGTCCACACCGCCTAATCAGATTTGTGCTTAAATGGGATACAACTTGGGAGATGGTTCTTCTCAATGCTATTTATGTCGTTTAATTGTGATGTCACTTTGTTTAATTGGGGTACAGTATTTTCAAATGATGAACGGAGGTTTGCGTAGCACAGTGCAGTGAGTACGTGATTACGCTGTGACTTGCATACATTGTGTAAACCATGTTGAACTCTTGAAGAAGGTGGTTTCTCAGGCTTCTGTTGCAAAGAAAGTTGGCGTGTCAACATCACAGGTGTAGAAATAAAAAACAGCGATTCATTTTGTTTAGGAATAAAAAAAAAATTGACTATTAATTTAAATGATTTATTAAACATTTATAATCATAATGTGATGTGATTTCATTCTTTTTCAAAAAAGTGTGACTAAGGTTGTCTCAAATGCCTCTCGTTTCATTGCAACAGCCGCTTGTCCTGAATATTTTTACTTCTCCCGAAGCGTCCCAATAAAGCACCGCCGACTGTAACTCCATTTACAATTCTAAAAAATAAATAAAAAGAAGCAACTTTACAGTCCAAGCTTCTGAATCAATGGCAGTTGTTTATTTCAACCCTATTGTGTGCAGGTTTGCTTTATGGAAAACAACAAATGCTCATGACAGCTTTGAGTAAATACTGTAGCTTTGAGAATCTGGCCCATATTTCTCCTCCTGACTTCTCTACTGCACTGTAATATCTACTGGCACCCAGTTTCCCATATTTACTGCTTTCAGCAGCCCTAACCGGGGATGTTTTCTTCCCAATGCCCACACTCCATATCTCTCTAGTTGTCTTTTGGGATTATAATGTAGGGAGGCTCCGAGGGCGAGCAAATGGAGCCACTGTGAAATGCACCTTGTTTTAAAACATCTCGGTACATTTACCCAGCTATTCACTGTTGTATAGTGAGAACATAATTATTAATGAATAGTGTAATCCAACTACTGAATTAGAATGAAGGCCTTGGCACCATGTTAAGTCATTGCAGCTACATTTCACAGTAAAACATGCTGCTAAAAAAAAAGCTTTCAATAAATAAATAATAATAATAATAAAAAAAGCTGTAATCAAAATTCTGCAATGCTGTAGTAGTTCATTTCAGCCCTAGATAAACATAGAATGTCATATGAGAATTTTGATTTTGTCTGACAGGGATGTGTATTTTTATTTTTGTATAACCTGTTAGACAGGTGCTTTATTGCCTAGATGTAGAGGTGTTGCTGAAACTCACCAGAATACACTTGTGTACACCCACCATGTTTTGAAAAAATGATCATTATAATACTTAGAATTTCCATGGAACCTTTCACATACCTTTTTAAAGGACTTCACAATGCTTCTGTGCTTCTTCATTTGTTCTAGGACTCTGAAAGAAAAGGATTCATGAACAAACTGTACGCCATACAGGATGTTTGCATCAGCGTGCAGAATGCTCTGGATGAGGTGGCCTCATACGCTGAACGTATAAAGAAGTAAGTCAGCAGGTTGCTTTTGCCTAAAATGTTCCCTTGTTTAGGGTGCCAGGATAGCACCACACTGGATGATGTATAGCCAGGCTCCTATCATTACTTACCTCCCTTTATGCCGGCCTATATTCCCTAAAGGTCTAGGAGTTGTGGATATCTTGGTAATATATCTTCTTAAGCCCTTCCTGCTTTAAGGTGGCTTTGATGTGAAAAAAATCGTCCTTCTTTTTAGACACCCAGGACGTTTCTGTCTAAAAAAGATATGATGAAACAAGCTGCCAGCCAACAAGATAAAGTAGTGTCTGAAGGAGTCTGCTCCTCGTTTCATCACTGAGGAATGTGAGGGGGACTTTGGGAAGATGGTAACCCTTTCCTTCCATTGCATAACGTGTATGGAGGAGTCAGCAGCGTCTGGTGATAAGATAGGGAGAATGATGGAATCCTGGGTTTACTGTGTGACCTTGTACAGCCCCCTGATCTCCATGTGTCTCAGGCACACCGCCGCTGTGACTTTATATAGCAGGAGCCCCTAGAAGTGTGATATCAGTAGTTATAGGTTGGGCCATGGGCTATCTCACATTTGCCTTACCATGATATAGCTTTATTTTCAGTTCTGCGATGTCTTCATTATTTACAAGCTGTGTCTTACTGACTTTGAGTTTGCTTAAAGAATCCTTGTTGTTTTGTCATTACCTGTTCTTCCTGGTTTCAGGAAGATCATGTGACACTGTGACCTTTCTCCTCTGTAGACTTCACTTGGGCCCAGCATTATGGTATAGTGTGTGGAGCCAACCGAATTTAACGGTCAAGTTAAGGAAGCATAGTCAACGGGCAAATAATCATACCATGTTTTGTTCAGGCTGGCGAGGGATTTGTCTGACGTTGTATTATCCTTTTAAAAGTTTACCCAATCATTCACCTAAAATGTTGTTTCATTCCATGTCTTTTCAGTACATTCAACTGGACCGTGCCTTTTCTCAGCTGGTTGGCCATTGTGGCTCTCGTTGTCGCCACCATTATCGTCTACTTCATTCCCTTGAGATACATTGTGCTGGCCTGGGGTAAGTTGAGGTCATTGTCGAAAATATTGGCCACTGAGTGACACATGTTCGTGTTTCTGAGTCAGTTTTATTCCCCAGGTAGTTTCACTTGCAAGTACGCAAGTACTACTGGTAATTGTAATTGTGGGGATTACAAAAAGAAAAAGAAAAGCAGCACACTGAACTTAGAGTCTCAGCCAGTTTCATTTCTGCAGCATCTGGTGACAGTTTCTGAGGAGCCTTTGATGCTGTCCTAGTTTAATCTGTCATGTTCCATGTTGCAACTTCCATAATGCAGGTGGAAAGTGCACTTATTTATACCCTCCAGGTGCTAACTAAGCCTTTTCCCCCCTAGGCGTTAATAAATTCACAAAGAAACTTCGCGACCCGTATACAATTGACAACAACGAGCTGCTTGACTTCCTCTCCAGAGTTCCTTCAGATGTACAAGTGGTAGGTGCTTTTAGCTTCTTTTCATGTGAGGTAACAAAGACTTGCAGCATTCAGAAAGGTCGCAAGATGGTATTTCTAATGCTCTATTATTTATAATATCTTTCTGTTATCTACGCATTAGAATTCATTAGTGTACAATGTTATGTAAAGTATGCAAGGTGTATTTAACCCTCTGAATCTAGCTGTGCAGGTTATATTTTTGGCACAACAAACTGGCAATCTGAATACATCAATGCTTCTACCCATAGTGCTTGGATTGGGCACTGGATAGACACACCACGCCTAACAAGTTTGGAAGATTCACAACTTGCACTGCTTATCATAAAAACATTATTTTACTCGGGCATAATAAACACAGTAAATCTGATGCATGGCTGTAACAGTTCTATGCCATGTTTTTACTTAACTTTGCTATCACTGAAATAACCCTCAATGACCAATTCATTACTACTGTGTTCTACGCATTCTAGTAGAGACCCCATAAATACTGGCACCAATGCATCCTCACAACACTGAATCCTCTCTTCTTGAACAATGCTCTGCAGGAGTTGTTCACCCCAAGGTACTGTCTACTTAGAAGATTAGCATAGCATTTTATAACATGCCTCACAAACCAGCAGGGTTTCAAGCAATGAGGGCCATCCCTGGCAGCACCCCCAGAGGGCATGTTACCAGCAGTCAGTGGAAGGTCTAAAGTATATTTTGCCAGATAGCGATCTGGGCCAAAGGGGTACATTTTCATGAGAGCAAAGTATAGCAAGAATGTGCTATGAAATGGTAATTATTTCTCTTGAGAACTTACAGCACACAGTCTTTAACTGAGGCACACATTATAACACTTTGTTTCCGTTAACATAGTAGAACTCACCACTACTGTCTGCTGATACTTGCAAGTTGCAGAAGTGTTAGTTGACAACTTGTATAGTGTACATATTGATTGGAATTTCCTGTAGCAGTTTTACATGTTGTTGGTAAAAGACTGAAACCTGAAAGTAGGTAATTACATATAAACAAAAGTAACACGTATGCTGTAGGCTTGCTGCAGAACTTTTAGCTTCTCCTTGACGTGTATTCCCAGCTTTTCTCTCTGCAGTAGATTTCAAAGCTTCAGTCTCCTGCCGAGGAAGCCGTAGCTATGATATCGTTTAATACCAGAACACTGGGTTTGGCATCACAAGAGATGAAGCCTGCGACGTGTGTTTTATAAACAGCATATTATAGTATCATTAAAAATGTTCTGCTATTATTCTTTCTTGCTGATGTAGCTTTAAACTACCCCCCACCCCACCCTAACAAATAGCAAGACAGAAATGTTCCACACGTCGAGTCCTGGGACGTCACCTGACACCGCTCAACTAAAAGCTCTTGTACGATGAGACCCAACAGAGCAGAGGCTTCAAACATTGTTTTGTAGTCCAACTGTCAACATGAGGAAAGGAAGGTGGAGCAGCCTTTGTGCTGCTGAGGGTCTTTACTTAACGTCTCCAGTGACGGCTCATTGTGTTGTCAACTTTTCCAGTTTGCTAACATACCACAGCTGCAGATTTTAACTAGCTTACTATGTTATCTTTCTCAGAACAGCTTTCTTTATAATACGAGGGAATGTAGATCTTAAGACTTGCCATTCTAAACCGCCTGCCACCAAGAAGATCTTTTATTCTTGTGCTGTGTTGCCAGTATTTCCAGAAAGATCTCCCAACGGCAGACCGATTTTTTTTTCTTTGTTTGTTTCTGTCTTTTCTTTAATGCTTGATATAAAACTCGGCTTGATGCCTAAGAAGGTTAGTGTAAAACTCATAATACTCTGCTATACACTGGTTAAGTTCTGACCAGGACAGAGTCCCCTACCAAGGTATAAAAACATATTTTTTACTGTACATTGACTAGCCAATAAATTAGGGAGAGACTTTAATAGCCCATGGTAACTGTGCTTTGGGCAAAGGCTTCACATCCGGGATACTGTCTTGAAGGACACTGGTCAATGCAGCCCCTGTGTTGAGAGTCAGTTGCATGGGCTCTCATTATCATAGCCCTTGTTCAGTCACTGAGATCCTTCTGCTTTCTCAGGATTGTTGCTCTCAGCTTATTCATGTCTCACCATGTCACGTGATCACATACTGTACATTTGCAGGGGTTTTTTCGTGGTACCTACGCAAAGAAATTTGAAAATGTCCTGTCATTTTCACAGTTGTTATTTTACATAATGATATTTGTGGGTATAGTTTCCTTTCTTAAAAAAAGAAGTTTAGAAGACAAACTGCAATTCGCCCCTTGGCCGCGAGGGCAAGGCCTGTGACGTCAGCTTTGCCCTAGAATAAACAACGGAGCTACTCTGACATGATGGAGAGTGAGACTGTCTGTGTCTGAGGACGACGGAGCAGCGTGTTCTAATATCAACACAGACACAGCAAATTCATAGTATAATCCAGGTGCATTGGTAGCTAACTAGATAGACATGTAAATAACTAAAAAGGTTGAAAATCTGTCTCTGAAAAGTTTCCCAAAATCACGGTGTAGTCATGGTAAATTTAATAAAATTCACCGAAGCAGTTTGTGTTGTGTGAAATCAATTGTATTTAAATTTCAACTACACTTCTAAAAATAAATAAATAAATACATACATAAAAACCTAGAGGGAAGTAGTATGCTTATAGACAGTAAAATGCATACATTTAAAATATTTACACAGAGCAAAGAGTTTGCCAATAAGAAAGCTGGAAAAGCATGTAATTACATCTACACCACAGCGGTGCTGCAATCCTGATACACAATTTATCAAAAACAAAGTTTGTTTTACAACTATAGTATGTACTTGTACATTCATAGTGAAAATCTAAAATGTGGTAGTTAAATTAACGGTAATATTTCAAAACTGTTAAAGAAATAAATGGTGAACGACCAAATACAGATATTGAGTGTAACATATAGCTTGCATGAGCGGGTCGTGGAAATATTAAATACCGTATTACTTCGAATTAACGCCTCACTCAGATATCAGCTTTTTAATAGACGCCGCCCTTGAATAAACGCCGCTCTCCATAAAGAAACGTAAATACGGTATTTTTTTTTCCTACCCCTGCTCAAAAAAGAAAGAAAGAAACGCGCAACTCTGCCTATGTACATGACACCCCCGAAGAGACTGCAACCTCAATCCAGCATGTAATACAAACTAATGTACACCCACCTTAGTAAGCAAATATTATTTTATAGAACAGTCCCGACAGACAACCCAAGATGAACTACTTACAGCACAGCAGTCCTTCACGTCCCTTTTTTTTCCAGCAGAGTTCAGTGCCAACACAGCAGGGGATAAAACAAGGGCTGTCTGTTTACCTCGTCGTCAGCTTGGATGGTGAAAACTTAAAAACTCAGAGGAACTTAGAGCTTTGCCGGTCACTCTAAGCGCTATCCGAAAGCTGGCTGAAGATATCTTCTTCTAGGGGGTTAAGTTGTTTTGTTTTTTACTCAGTCCTGTACAATTATATACAAAAAACTTGCTTACTATCTATGAGATTTTGTTTCGGTTTCTCTTACAGAGAAATTACAAACAAGCAGGTAAATTACTTTAGCATATAGGCTACCGATAACAAAACATACATTGTGATGCTTTGTTCACATTACTGTACACTGCAAAAAAAAGTTAAGCACTTTGAGAGTTTATTTTCAAAGCAAAAATAGTGAAAATGAATGCAGGGTTTTCAAAATAAACTGGCAATCAGATCCACCGCCTAACACTATTTGCGCCGGCTACTTTATTAAAAAAATATTAAGATTATTTTCATGTATTATCAATCATTCAGTCCATATTTTGTCATATTATTGTACTGTAAGGTTATTTAAAGTACATATGCACCAAAAAAAAAAAAAAAAAAGCGTATTCCTTTTGTTTGTGATATTTTAAAAAATCTGTACCCAGGTGCTTGTGAAAGATATTGGGGGTTCATGTATAGAGGCTGTACGCCTTTAAGAAGAAAGGCATGATGGGATATCAGCTGAACACTTGTCAGCTGACATACAAATGCTTAAGTGCAGAGGTGCTGGATTATTACACTCCAGTTTCATGCAACAGTTATGATGGATACATGTGTGACTACTGTTGTGTTAAAAAAAATGGTTAAAATGGACAGTTTTAAAAAATGAACAATTAAAAAAATGTAGAACAGCGAAAAACAAAAATGGACGTGGATTAACAAAATGCACTGAAAACTTAACATAAAGAAAACAATTTAAATGAAGCAATAAGCTCAATAATTAAGCTAAAAAGGAAGTGACAAGGTTCCCGTTTTTTATTTTTTTGTGAACTCCAATAAACCTACGTTATCTTTCCCCAGCCAAATCTTAGAGTGCTTAAATAAGCACGGTAATTTACCATAATAAAAAACAGTCATGAAAAAGAAAATGTAGAACATTTTCAACAAAAAAGCGCAACCAGATATAGTCAACGAAAGACAACACATTATCAAATTCTTTGTCGTCTTATGTATTTAAGGTAAGGCAGGTTTATTTTTCCATTAAAAGTGCTCCCGGCTATAATGTTCTGCCGCCCGGATGTTACAGAATTCCTGGGGAGAACCCTGGTATACACACAGCATATGAAGTGTTTTTCAAAGCAAGAGTTGCAGAAGCACATAAAACCGGCAGTCCTCCTTCTGCCATTCTATCACTTGATGACAAAAATCGCCCCGTGTGGTGAGAAGGTTCTCACAATGAATCACTGACGACACATCGCTGGCGACAAAAATTGCCCCGTGTGGTGAGAAGGTTCTCACAATGAATCACTGACGACACATCGCCGGCGACAAAAATCACCCCGTTGTTAAATCTTGTTATGAGATTTAAGATTTTAGTTAAATATTTAGCTAAATGTTAGATCTTTTTTAGAGATTTAGCTGGCAAGTTAAATATTTTGCCAAATGTTAAATCTTGTTAAGAGATTTAAGATTTAGTTAAATATTTAGCTAATTATAGGGCCATGGGTAAAACCTATGTTTGCAATAAATTAAAACACTTATTTATTTATTTATTTATTTTTTTAAATCTCCGGGCCATTTAAATTTATCTGTTTACATTCATCCTTTTCAACAATTTTATAAAAACCAAAAAAAACCCGTATAATTTCAATCTGTTCAATAATAATACGTGTGTATTGTGTGTGGTACGACTTGTCTGCTGAACCGATCCCCATTGAATGATGCAATCTACTGCATTAACTGTATTTTCACAAAGCAATTTAAGAGCAATGCCTCAAGGAGCATTATAGAAATAAAAAAAAAATGTTGAATATGTACAGGCAAAGAAAAAGTAAAAAACTATTCTGCTGTTTATAAAACTGAATAAAAAACCTGCACACAAACAAACAAACAAACAAACCTCTTAACGTACCCCCTTTTTTAAAACTGGTTTATAAAAATCACTTATTTTTGATTGTGACAAACAGGGCTTGTTCTAAATCACAATGCTTTGCAGGTTATAGAAGGTAAGCCATTTGTTTTTATTTATGAGAATGTCTCCAATCGTACTTAGCTTATCTTGTGCCCCACTTTGTCGAGAAAACATTTGCGATGTCGTACTGACTTGCTTTCTTATTTTTAGATGCTCTGGTGTAAAATGTAAACGGGATCGAGTCTGTGTATTGTTGATGAACTTTTAGTTGAAGAATGTAGGAAAGAGTTTCAAAGGTTAACTGTATAACTGTGTTGTTTTAATTGGTCATGATTATTTCACTAGCTCTACACCGAGGTAAACTGCAATCCATCCATCCATCCTGCTGATGTGTAAAATCATTTCATGATCATAAATGATATGATTATTTCCGCAACACCGTCATGTAAGATATTTTTCTTTTAAATCCCACTGAAATGTTTGCATTCCCAGGGCGGGCTCAACGCAATCCGGTTTTCGGGGTTTTGCTAAATGACACAAGGCTATGTGTGGTAAAATAAATGTGTGTCTGTATCAACTAAAATCCACACATACATTTCATTACAACACAGACATACGCTTGTACCACTGGTACTCGCGTATGCACAAACCGAATGTGATGGACGCCAGTCCTATTTAATTTTGATATCCACTGTTTCCTCAGTTGGATGTCAGATGGAAAATCAATGCCAGGTCACCCTTTCTCCTTTACTAGATTCTGATTTACAACCTACTACTTTGCAATAAACCAATTTCCTTTGTGAAATGTCTGCTCAACAACGATGTTTCAAATGTTTACATTAGCTATACTTGACCTGAACAACAAAGTTGATGTCACACACCGGAAATGACCAAACTCTTCAGAAGTCTGAAATTACCGTTGACAGTTACCTCAGAAAATCATAAATATCTCTATTGTTTGTTTATTTGATTACTTAATTTTCACACAGACCTTATTAGTAACATCTGCTCTAATGTCAGTAAAATTTCGGCATCCTTTGCCTATTACCTTTACTGTTTGGTACACATTTAAGTCAGTACTGCCGATATAGAATGGCATTGTGTGCAAAAATGTGCAAAATGCAATATTTAGACACGCTCAAGCTATTGCTAATGTTATCTAACCTGAATAGTGTGGTGTTGGGACACTATAAGCAGCTGGGAAACCTCTTGTTATTTTGAAGCAGTTCCCAAGGCTTGCAAAGAGTTAACGTACAAAACCCCACTGTTTCCTGGCAGAGTATAATTTTGCTTTCTTTGTTTTCTTTCCCGTCTTTTCC
Source organism: Acipenser ruthenus (assembly GCF_902713425.1). Classification (NCBI taxonomy): domain Eukaryota; kingdom Metazoa; phylum Chordata; class Actinopteri; order Acipenseriformes; family Acipenseridae; genus Acipenser; species Acipenser ruthenus. The sequence continues at coordinate 6,817,637 of NC_081190.1, read as the reverse complement.
CCTCCCAGCTGGTACTTTCATACAGCTATAAAGGAATATTTGCAGGCACATTCCCAAGCCTTTCACAGTTTGCTCCCCTCCACCTGACTGCAGCGTGTGTCTGTGTGTTTTAACAGGTGCAGTACCGAGAGCTGAAACCAGATCCTGGTCACAGCCCGGGTAAACGGAAGAAAAACAACCCCGGGTAGCCAGCTTCCTCCTCCAAGGAGCCTCGCCTCGCAGCTTTGAGAAGATGAAAGGACCGTCCTTGACCAACAAGGAATTCTGCTCCTCCTTGTTATCCGTCTTATTTATTTTCTTTGTAAATAATGTACAGACTCAGAAAAGTATAATTACCATTATACAGAGCACTTTAATGTATTTATTTATTTGGGGTGTATGTGGGGTATGGGGGGGGGGTTTGCAGGGTTTGCCTGTTTCATGTGCGATTTAAAATCGCCAGTCCTTCTTAAATGGCATTCCTGTGATAGTTAAACCTGTAAACCTTTCAATCATAACCAACAGATACCACTTTTTAGATTGCTAATACTCAAGTGCCAATATAACCATGTTATAACACATGTAATCACTTTATTTACTACACGATCAACTTAAACATGCCTGATTACAACATGAAAGTATTTAGTTGCACTTTAATTACATGTGTACTTAACTGAGTGCAATTGCAGTATAACTAATGGCAAGTAAAGTGTTGCATTTTAAAGCTAGGTTTGAATTGAGTTAAACTCAATGTCAACCGCTGCAAGTTTTCATTCGCAATGTTTTCTAAAGCAGGTGATTTTAAATCCTGCATTAAGAACATATTCAAGTACGACAGGAAGAGACTGTGGTTACCGCCAGGGTATCTCCATCTTAAAACTGCCGCACTCTTGTTGCTGTTAAAAAGATAGGTAAACTAGAGTCCTTCAGTTAAACTGATCTTTGATACTTTTTAAGATGGCAGTTCTGTTTGTGAAGAATGTATCGCAACTAAGTATGCACTTTTGCTCATGTACTGTTCAAAAATCTTACTATTGGGTTCCATTTGTTTTTTTCCATGCCTATATAATTTATTTATGTAGAATTCATTTCTTTGTGCTCTAATCCCAATCAAGGTCACCTGTATAAAATGCTGTACAGACTGTACTTTTTTCTTTTTTTCTGGTAGAAATTGCTAGTTAGTTTTGGAAGGCATGCCATCTGGTCAGTCATTGCTGCAGAAATCCCAGTATAGTCTGTGACACTGCCGTCCGTACTTTGCTTGCTGTTGCGCTGTTTTACATGAAAAACACACACCTATTGTATGTTAATTTTGAAAATATTAAATATTTTTATTTTAACTATTTATCTCAACGATTCCGTGTTTGCCAAGTACAGCTGCAAAAACAAAACTACAGGAATCCATCTGTGCTTTCTTATATGTGTTAGGGTGTGTGTCTATACACTTAACGAAGTGAAAGGTGAACAACGTTGTCATTATTGTACATCACCATGCCTTGGCTGTAAATCCAATATAATGATCAATAAGTCTGCATGCCCAATATCCAGAACATGCAGACGTGTGATACAGGTATGTACGGACACACACGAAGATGTGGACAGATACCACTGGAAAGGTCAGTGTCCTTGAGGATCAATCTGCCAGACTCCAGATTCAGTTTGGAGCGACGTGTTGTTAGATAGATACCAAAAGAGCCAAGCTTCATTAGAGCAGCAGGCAGGTGTGACTTTCTGTAACTCAACTACTGGAGGAGAGGTCAAACACACCATTTAATACAGGGAACACTTTTTTAGTTTTGTTATACTGTAGAAACCTATTGTGATGATATTATTATTATTATTATTTATTTGGCAGATGCCTTTATGTACAAGGTTACAATGCAAAATCCATGTGCAGCTGTAGAATTCTACATTGTAGTATACTATACCATGCTTCAAAAGACAGATGTTGTAGTATTGTGAATGCTAGCATTTATATTCATGTCATTTACAACATTTATGAAGGGACAACTCATAACTCAGACAACTCAGACAAAATTTTCTCATTTAGTATAGCAGTATTACAATAAACTGTAAATGATTTCCCTACGGATAAAGTTACAAAATAATATTAAAGTGAGGAGTTTCTTGTCTGAATTGTTATACCCTTTTTTCTATGCAGTGTGTAAATGCAAAAGGTCAAAAACAATACTCTCAATACAGAAATACACAGTGATCAGTGACTTTTCTGGATCTCTGTCATACATATATATTTTTTCAAGACAGCACTAATTATATGCTGATTAGCATTGTATTGCATTTTAGTTTTTTTCTTATAAAGAATTTAAAAATTGAAGTGTGATATTGAGCATGGTCTGTGCAGGTTAGCCTTGACAGCTAGTAAAGCAAAAGCGTAGTTTTGGGTCGCTAAGTTTGTCTTGCCAAAGAAGCAAATTCACATTTAGTTCGAAACCTTTTTTGTAATTAATAAACTGAAGCATTCCCATCCTGCACATTTAAACAAGGTAGACAATCTTTGAGCAATGCACCCAGCCTCCAATCCTCCCCACATACCCTCTCTTTTAATGTATAAAGTTGAAAAGACTCATCAGGAAACAAGTGATTATTCAATGTTCCCTAAGCAGTTCTTCAAACCAGGAGAGCCACCCAAAAGTTGATGGAGGGCAGCTTTAGCATTAACTCCACATGGTATCCAGATGAGAAAGCTCAATCTCAGTCGTCAGGAGCAGCAGCGGCAATAGGAGGCCTCACACAGAGGTGTCAGCCTTAAATATTTAGTAAAATGGATGATCAGTGTTAATACAGCAATACATCAAAGTTATCATTTCTGCAGTTCCTAAAGAAATCTCCCAGTAGCATATACTTTTATTTAGAAGCAAGGTTTATCCAGTTTTGAATTGGTTTAAGCATGCAGGGCCCTCTGCAAACACAGACCGTACCTGCCAACATTAACATCACTGCCTTGCCTGCTGAAGTATGTCTGTTATTATCTTTATCATAAACCTTACAGCTGTTGGAAACTCAGCACAGGCATGTTCTACACAGTGTTGGGGCATCCAGTTAGAGATTTTGTCTTTTAATATGGTCACAATATTTTGCTTACCTCGCTCTTTGTTGCTTTTGATTGGCTGTTCACCCAAGCACATGTCAGCAGACAATCTACTTTAACGCCAAGCGCTGTACTGCTTCTGCTACTTTTTCATTGGGATGAAGAGCAGTCACTATATACAGGGGGGTCTACGTTAGACGTTTGAATACTGTAGTAGTTCTTTGTTGCTCGATTGTTTTTGACATCTTAATAGCGCCATCTTTAAAATATAGCGTGCACCTCTTGTATTATGCTGTAGAGACCCAAGTCAGTTTTCCAGATTGAATTTAAGAAATGTTTGAAAAAATTAAAAAATACTGACCCATAAATGTCTTACAAACGTTCAGTATATGAGATGTGTTTTTAGAGACGTGTGTGAAAGCAAATCTGGACAAAATGTACAACAATCCCCTTTCCCTTTGTTTCCAAGAGCATTCATACAGTAGCATCAACATAAAGGTACAGTAATGGAATAGTGTTTAAAAACACATAACTTCGGCCCGAGACTTCACGGATTATTGATATATTTGTCATTTAAGATGTTGGGGGGGGGGGGGGGTGTTTAACGACGCGTTGAAAGACACAGGCATTGGTAAAATAAGCTGGGAACGTAGTAGACAACCTCTAGTCAAGAATGTCTTGCGAGTCATTAAAAAAAAAAGCAGCAACTGATGTGTGAGAGAACAAGAAACAAAACAAAGAAAATGACTCATTGTAATGTGTTTACAAGCACTAACTAGTTAAAATAAGACTTTATTGGAAATATTTACCAAGGCACCGTATTTAAATTTGAACAAAAAGCATAACAATGTAATAACAATTTTACAGTTGAGACTCTGGTATTAACGTTATAAAATCACTCACCTTTCAGAATATATATATTTGTAGTTAGTTAGTTGAGCTGTCTGATAATAAACTTGTTAGTTGATTTGGGATATTCATTGAAACCTGTTAATTCTGCAACCGGTTACACAGGCTTTTTAAATTGGCGTCTAAAAAGCATTCTAAATTCAGTGTTAAAAGTACTTTTTTTACCAGCTGGTTGTTATTATTATTATTATTTGTGTATTTAGCAGACGCCTTTATCCAAGGCGACTTACAGAGACTAGGGTGTGTGAACTATGCATCAGCTGTAGAGTCACTTACAATTACGTCTCACCTGAAAGACGGAGCACAAGGAGGTTAAGTGACTTGCTCAGGGTCACACAATGAGTCAGTGGCTGAGGTGGGATTTGAACCAGGGACCTCCTGGTTACAAACCCGTTTCTTTAACCACTGGACCACACTGCCTCCACACTGCCACTGTTACAACCTACTTTATTAAGGACTCAAAAAACCGAAGTTGCTTGCTTTTAGTAATGTTTACATTCAACTCCCCCTCTCCACTCAGTCAGGCACAACATTTAATTCAGCCATTCAGAAACATTTTTCATGATGTTTCAATAAAGTTAAGTGATTTATAACAGCATTTCGGACACCGCTCAACAATAAACAGTGTCAAGTGCAAGATATTCACTCAGCTATACACTATGCATAAATATTTATTAGGAACGTCCCCTTATCCCAGCTTGTAAAAAGAGCTAAATAGTGGGTGCCCTAATGCAACCAAGTAATCAGCAAGAACTGTGTTGCTTGACTTTAAGTAGTGACAACGTCCAAGATAACAATTACTGATCTGTTTAGCCTCAGCTGAGCGATCAGAGGGCTGGACTCCCAGGCTTGCACTTGTGGTCACCCCTGGTTTTTGTTCAGCTGTTCACTCTGAAATGCCAAAATCTGCAGGTACGCTAGCAGAATCTCACTGTGTATCCCACAGCCCTTCTTGAGGACGTTAGGCACCTGCTGGTAATACTCTGACATCTTCAGCAAGGTCTCTATGTCCTTAGCGTGCCGAATCAGCCGGGATTCCTTCCACATGCTGGTCACCTTCTCAAAGGTGTGAACAGCCACAAAGCGAGCCAGCTGTGAGTTCACCTCTTCACTGGACTCGAAGCTGCCATGCATTGGCAGGTTGTACACCACCAGGTAGTTCATTATCAGACAGCTCAGGAGGCAGGAGCACATCTCCAAGAAGGCGCCATCCAACAGCTTGTCACCCTGGCCGTCCCTGGGAGAGTTACCCTCTCGCACAATGTCCAGAAGCTCCTCTTTCAGTGGCTGAGAATGGACATAATCCAGCGGCGTCCTTCCACTCTTATCCCTCTGCTGTAACAACACGGCTCCTGCAGGAACAATGAAGGGGCATAAACAGGAACAGCATTTACATGCACGTGACGGAACAGCTGTTTTTCACAGTACCTAGGGGGCCATTTAGAACCATTTTTAGCACTTATGTTGACACAATTAACTGGTTACATATTGACGGCCTAGTCAAGTCACATTAAGGAAGAAATTTTAAGTAAATTACCTAATTGAGTTCAAATAAAAAAGTGAGCATCCACAGACCTGCTCTGGAACACTGAACTGTGACAACAGTTTCATGGGCCATTTTCATAAAGCGTCCCTGGATATTAGATAGATAGACAGCCAGCCTGCCAGCTTCAGGGAAAAACACATCTACTGTAGTTCAGAAGTGATGTTGAGGGAACACTACAAGATATTGCATGAAGACGGTATTCTGCACTTTACATCATTATTAACAGTGAAAAATTACACTGTTCAAATGAACAGAAATGGCAAATACATCTATTACGACAGCCACTTTGGCAATATTATCTTATGAATATATTCTCTGTAAACTGATGACTAAATATTAACAATTGGTGAATTAAATGTATATTATTTCTTATTTAACTCTTGATACAACATTCTGTATTTCTTTTATAAATGGCTGAATGGACAACCTTTTTTTTTTTTTAAACACATTTATAAATAGTTTTTTAACTGATTTTTTTATTAATTTACATTGTGGGTTGTGTGCTTTTAAATTGTCTATATTAAATACAGAAGTATGATCAGGATAATGAGATCTTTAGCCTCAGAGACATCTGCTTTACTTGCAGCCCTTTTCGGTCAATCAGGATACTCTAATTTTATAGGCAATTTTTAAAAGTTTGTTTACAGGTTGAAAAGTCAGTTAACTAAAACCATGGCAGCCTTCAATGAATGGCCCCCTTTGTCAAATCCAATTTGATGTGAACCTGATGAAGACACATTAGGTGTCGAAACGCGTTGTGTGTTTGTTTAATCACTATGTTTTTAACAAATAAATAACATTTTTGATGAGTATAAAAATCAGCAGGAGTCATGCATTTAATTCTTTTGAAGAAGAAAAATGTTGAGAGTGCAACTATGAATGTCCCTATGTAAACTTTTTTGGTAAACCATTAAAACTGAAGTTTGGCTCAAAGAGTTTTGTATTTTTGTATTGCTGTAGAGACTCTACCTTCACTACGTATGAATCAGTGATTGGCAAAAACCTCATCATAGATTGATACTATTGCCCTAACATCCTTACACCACCGGTCAATAGTCTCTGACCGTTGTGTGATTGGTACACATTACTGTCAGTCCCACCCCTTTTCAAATGAACGCCTTGCTCCGCTGCACTCTTCACAAGAGAAAATGGATGAACACTGACTCTGTGTGTTAACAGAAAACGAATTACAAAACATCTTATAAAAGAAAGATGCTCCAAACAAAATGGTGATTAAAACGTTACTGTCACTGTTTTCTGACTTTCTGAAATTCAACTCGACGAAAACAAATATGATGGGCAGGATATAAACTGGATTGTGCAGCAGTCAGCAAACCAGGCGGAGAAAAACTTTGCTAACGATACGGTATGAACTTCGAAAACATTTTCTGGTATTTATTTACTTATGCTGTATCAGCTATATTTAAACAAAATATATGTCAATATTTATTTATGTATGCGGTATCAGCTATATTTAAACCAAATATCGTATTTACTATCCAACCTTGCCTCACTTATTTTCTTCACTGATTCTGATATTAAAATATGTACTGCAGACTCAGCCATAGTGGAAAATTAAATGCCCCTGCGGCTTCGGGCATCATAGCCCCGTTGGTAACAATAGTCTTCCCTCAGGTCAATAATGTTCTACTATAGCCCTCCTTTCCAGTCCATATTTACTATATATCTCAAAATATTAGCAATAATTAACAGAAGGCCGTGCAAAAAAATAAATAAAAAAATTACAAAATGAATTAATGGACTTAATATAGCAAGGCAAAAACAATATTTTGCCACCAGGTGGCACCAAGCACTATTTAGAATATGACTTTTTACCAAGACCATTCGGCCTTCAATTTGGAATCCATCATGATTCCATTAGCATGAAGAGGAACAGTAAGGTAAACAGCTAGTGTCAACTATTATTGAAACAAGTGCTAGACAAATAAAATAAAAAAAAATACTTACACACACAGATCTGCATTATAAACCAATAAACCAACAGGATAATAATGTGGTAACAAAAAGGCATCAGTGAAAGGGTTAATTTGCACTAGAGCCAAAGTAAAGATGTACACAACTGAGACAAATGTGCCTCAGCACATAGTAACTGCAGGGGTCTGTTATTAAAATGCAGTAACTCAAGCATGAATTCAGTATAGGACTTAATGGGCAAAGTTTTTCAAATGCAAAAGCGTCTGCGGCCCAAATCAAAATCATCAAGACTGAATGACTGCACAATGAGCAGCTGACGCAGTCCCTACCACTGCAGTGTCAAACTGCTTGACAGGCCGAAACTCCGAATGTGACAAAGGCAAAGATGAGTCTGTGTGCAGCCTGTACAGTTGCCAGCAGACCTTGATGAATGCAAGCGCTGGTGGATCTCCTCCCCTAGGACAATAAAATCAGCCACTGCCTATTCTTCACAATGGCCCGTAAAATACACATCTGTCAGTGCATTGCCGTGTCCCTTTGAGAAGCTGGGCTTGATACGATATTGGCTCTCACATCACTGAGACCGATTGAAGTGAGTCCAGGTATTGGCGTGATGTGTCAGATGCACGGCTCTGGAGATGAATAAAACACCTGGGAGATTAAATGTGAACCTTGATAATTACACAGTGCCAGGGCTCGTGCTGGATGAACAGAGGAATTGATGCCTCTCAGACGCTACACAGCCAGCCAGAGCTGGCCTTTAGGGGGCAGGAGAAGACTACAAATAAAATGAGAAAAAGAAAGAATAAATATATACCGTGGACGGATTCTTTTCTTGTCTCATAGCAAAGGGATTGGAAACCTGCGCTAATACAGTACACGCTAGTGTAAACAAAATAAAATATACATCTTCTATCTTGACAGGTTTATTTCAATTATTTTAACTGGATAGTCTACTGAGGCGAAACATCTTGTTCACAGGGGTAAATGTTATTAAAGATAATTTAGTAACAGTTTGAAACCGTCTGTCTTATTTATATAGATTAATTTTCTCAGAAATTTGGATGTCAGAATTAAATGTTTGCCAACTTTTCCAGAGCAACTGGAGTGAAACTGGCCACTATTTGTCTCATCACTCTGTACTTGCTAGGACAAGCTACAGGCACAGGGATCTGATAATCCCCCAAAAGACATAAGTAAACAGTCATATGCTTACACAGCATAATTCTGAACAAAAAATAAAATGCATCTAATTTTTGTAATTTTTAAAAGCCACAAGGCTCAATTAATGTTTTAAGCTTCAACTTTGTAAAAACAGTATCCAAATGAAAAATAAGGAGATATATAGTGCAGAAACAAAGTTAGTGCTTAAGAATACAATTGAATTGAAAATCTAGTTACGCTATTTACCCATCTTGGTGCATGAGTCTCCTTTTTGTTCCGGAACTTTACTAGGTGAAACAGAATCTACATGTTGCCAAGCTAACCCACCAGAAGTCTAACCGACGTGGCATCTTTCACGTCACTGCCTTTATAACAGGACCAATAGTTCTGATCCCAGTAATCTCAGTCTAAGATCACCCATTTGATTTTGGAGCAGAGGTTTCTGTCCTGTGATCCAGGGACCAATTGTGACTGTGAATAAATACAATACCAAAAAAATCCCCAAATTTAGTTGCTGCATTCACCCATTTGCAAACCCGAAACTGTTAGTGTAACAAGATATGCGCCTCCCAACAACTTAATAGATGCTAATTATCTATTTGTTTTGAAGATTAAAAACTACAATCCATTAACAGAAATGTTTCATAATCAAATGATTTCACAATTACAATGTAATTTTCTGTCACTGGAGGGAATTGCAGAATTGGTATCAATGCTGTATTTATGAATTGCTTATTGTAGAAACTGTAGCTATCCAATAACTGAAAATTACTGGTGCCAAATGGCAATTTTAAGGAACTCAACCCTGGTTACCTGCATTGCTTTGTGCAAAGACAGCGACAGGTTTTACAAAGTGGGCAGTCAAACTGAAAAAGGAAAAGGAAAAGAAAACTGATCAGGCAGTGAAGGAGGTTAAAAGTGGAAGAGGAAATTACACAAAATACACAATTTCATATAAAACTTACAGAAGTACTGTAGTTTTTAAACTACTTCTACATGTGTGTACATAACAAGAGCTCCGTGGAGAATAATGCCATTTTCTGATGCAAGGATTTGCAATGGGTTTAAGATTATTATTTTAATATTTTTGTTACAGTTCTTTTTATTGATAATACTGCTAAAAATACAAATGCAGTATAATCAAGTTTATTTTATAGTATGATACAGCAAACCCTATACACACCAGTCATTGTGAGTCTCGTAGGCAAACGCCACACACTAAAGTATTATTTAACCATTTCATTCCATGCTGCAATAAAGCACTATTGGCCATCTGTTTTGCATTATTTGAGATATGCACATGCGTCAGTGGTTCATTGCATTTTGTCTCTGTGATTACTTAAGCTATTATTAATGTATTTTTAAAATATGAACTTTCAGTATTAAAACATCAAAATACATCTCAAAATAATGCACAATTCAGCATGACGCCGTACTTAATACTTTTAGGGGTGCCGTGAGTCAGCATTTATAAGCAGCAGCTGAAGACTCAATTACTGCCGGATTGGCTAGAAAGTCTGTGCGCAGTGAAGTAAAGAAATATTTCGGTTTTGAGGTGGCTGATGATGGAATAGTAAAACAATATAACAAGACCTTGTTTTTCTCCATGGATATTGTGAAGCAAAGCACCACTAAGTTAAAGCAAGTTATTGCTTTTCATATGTAAATGTCTGTTAATGTCTATATACAGTATGTTTGATACTGCAATTGTGTTCTTATATTTTTCTGTGTTTTGGAAGACTTCGATATTATTGATATTGAAATACGTGCACAATATCAGTATACAATTTTCATATCGTTGCCCACCACAGCTTACATGTATTTTAATTTTAAAACTCGGTATCTGGTACAATGCATGGTAAAAGAAAGTTCTCTGTTTGCTTTCCTTATTTCAGGAAGTCTGTTACTGTTTAAACGCCTGGAACAAAACTGCAGTCATGTTTTAGATTCTGCAAGAATAATATGCTCAATCAAATAATTACATATGAAAGAATTATGCCCGGCTTAAATTTGAGAATGGAATATTATTTCCATGCAACTCATTTGCTTGTACCTGGATGTCCCTGCTTGTTATCGCATTAAGTGACAAATTACACAATTAACAAGTTTCAGGATGTGTCAATGAAGTCTGCTACTACTGAAAATAAACACTTAAAGACTACACCAAAACTGCACTGGACCCTCTGACCTTCCAATCATGCTGCCCATGGACCTGCTTACCTCACCCCCCATAACATTACTACCACCAAGCCATTTAACAAACTAAAACTCGGTACAACAACACGAGTATAAACTAATTCATATGGGCAAATTAAAAGGGTATTTCCAGTGATGCTGTGGTTGTCCATTCCATTAACAATCAAACATCAAGCAGCAGCAGAGGTAAAATATAGCCCCATAATAACCATTAGTCTGAGTGGTGTGTACTGTATGTCTCCAGACAATAATTCAGACAGCACAGACCCCAGGTTCAGGAAGTCTGGAGGGCAACTAGGAGAGGGTCAGCATCTCAGTGCCATCAATAAAACAGTGACCACAGTGACCTGGGTCATAAAGCATCCTTTGTGATCCGCGTGTCCACTGGCCACTCTGAAATGGTGAGTGGCATCTGTAATGTGAGGGATAAGTAAAGGTCTTGCAGACAGCTTTGTATGGGTGACACAGGTCAAGGGTCGAAGCACATTTCTTCTGTCACCACGGTGGTTGTGGTACAGATAAATTCTATAAAAGCATGGATGCTACAGTTATCTCATTTCAAAAATGGCTAATAAAAGGAGCCTGAATTTTCATGTTTGGATATTCACTCACAATTTAAATATTCATTCAGATATTCGTTTGTTTTCAAAAAGTAATACAAGTCTTTGTGTTGCTCTGAACGCAGGCAGAGACAGCATAGCAGCAGGGGCAGGGGGTGTGGCTGTTGCCCCTCTGTGTGTGCCTTTATTTTACAGCAAGATGTTAAAGTAGAAAAAAATTCCAGGAGTAAAGAATATGTCGTGTAGGCCTTACTTTACCCAGTGAATTACCTGTTTTGTTTATTCCCGAAATAATAGCACAAAAAGTTGACATGCATTTTATTTATTTTTTAAACTTTTTTTTCATTCCTTGCCATTGCTGTTTATTAACAGTAAACAGTGGCCATAGACACGTTTTCATAAAGTAATAACATGTAGTTGAACAAGCAATTGAAAACTGAAATGTAACTTTAAACACTTCAAATAAAACAAACAAAATGTCGCAGTAAAATGAAGGGGCAAAAAACACTCAGTTTTGGTTCTCGATTATTACATTCCACATGAGATGATTTCCAGCAAGTTGGTTACTGTTTAAGCGAGGCATTTCAGAATGACATTTGTTTACTTTTTGCTGTCTAAAACTTTTAAATAGAGGCTCAAGAGCTGCTGTGTTGATTCTGTGTTTTTTTTTATAAATATTAACTGTCGCGCAAATTCTGGTGAGACGGTAAATAAATACAAGGTATTTTTGTCACTAGTGAATAAGAACATCAGATTTTTGTATCTGAATACATGTCAAAAAATATTTGTTTGAATATTCAGATATTTGTCCCAGCACTAATAAAAATACAGTAAAATAAGTTCAAGAAAAATCTGGCTTATATTTGTTAAAAAAACAAATCCCACCAGTCACTTGACCTTCTATACTTTTGTGTACTATTATTTATTTATGTATTTTTTTAAGCCTAAATTCCTGCATAATTAACAATATATGTCGATTCTATTCATACCATACCATGTCAAGTATAAGTCTTATTCAGTACTCTCATGATTCGTTTTTCACAATTAACAGGGATGTTCTTTACACTTTTTCTGTACCAACTATAAACATGTGATCTATAATATTGATTAATTTAATGAACATTGATAATGGAACTTAACCAAGATAAATCAAATAATGCAGCTGTCTACCAAGCATTAAGACAATAACTAAAAGTCTACTGACTAGACAGCAGAGACACAAAAAGTCACATCCCATCAATATGGTAGCTATCTTACTGAAGGTCAGAGGTCAACGTCACAGCCAACATATTTTGCTTGCATCGTTTATTTAACCCTGCAAATATGAAGTTACAACCTCAAATGGCGGACGTGTCTGACACTGGCAACAGCAGCTTTAAAAACACACGAGGTATAAAACGGTAGGTTGGGTTACTATACTTTGCAATCAAACATATGTACTTTTTGTCTTTAGTATTGATTTGGATAAGATTTGGCATACAGTGACAGAATGTTCTGTACTGTGGTTTTCTCCTATGCCACTCAAATTCATAGTAAAGACAAAGTCAGTAGGGCTAATAAAAACACAGCTTTATAACTACTCACGTTGTTCCTGTACCTTAAGTTGACCATATGTCATTCTTAGTTTAACTTTTTTTGTACACTTTCACGTGTTAGCCTTACAGCGATCAGTTACATGTCTCTGTTCTGCACAGCTTCACTGGTACATTTATTTTTATTTGTGTTTTTGTTTTTGCAGGGATAGTCTGAGCACAGCTGCAGACTTGAAGCCGATTCGCTCAGAAACACTTCAATCAGATCTGTCAAAGGGGTACCTGGGAATAGAAGTTTGTTTTTTTTTACTGGATTCACCACATGGTTTGCTCTATGGACCATTTACATACCAAGTTTGAGATTGAAATTCAATAAAAAAAAAAAAAAGCGATTTTAAACTGAAAATATTACTTCAGTCCTTGAAAGCCCAACACCTCCAATAGAGACCTACCCAACGCCTGCATTGTACACTACAGTACAGAGGCTTGTTCCACACACCTCTGATACAGACCTACCCAACGCCTGCATTGTACACTACAGTACAGAGGCTTGTTCCACACACCTCTGATACAGACCTACCCAACGCCTGCATTGTACACTACAGTACAAAGGCTTGTTACACACCTCTGATACAGACCTACCCAACGCCTGCATTGTACACTACAGTACAGAGGCTTGTTCCAGACACCTCTGATACAGACCTACCCAACGCCTGCATTGTACACTACAGTACAGAGGCTTGTTCCAGACACCTCTGATACAGACCTACCCAACGCCTGCATTGTACACTACAGTACAGAGGCTTGTTCCAGGCACCTCTGATACAGACCTACCCAACGCCTGCATTGTACACTACAGTACAGAGGCTTGTTCCAGGCACCTCTGATACAGACCTACCCAACGCCTGCATTGTACACTACAGTACAGAGGCTTGTTCCAGACACCTCTGATACAGACCTACCCAACGCCTGCATTGTACACTACAGTACAGAGGCTTGTTCCAGGCACCTCTGATACAGACCTACCCAACGCCTGCATTGTACACTACAGTACAGAGGCTTGTTCCAGGCACCTCTGATACAGACCTACCCAACGCCTGCATTGTACACTACAGTACAGAGGCTTGTTCCAGACACCTCTGATACAGACCTACCCAACGCCTGCATTGTACACTACAGTACAGAGGCTTGTTCCAGACACCTCTGATACAGACCTACCCAACGCCTGCATTGTACACTACAGTACAGAGGCTTGTTCCAGACACCTCTGATACAGACCTACCCAACGCCTGCATTGTACACTACAGTACAGAGGCTTGTTCCACACACCTCTGATACAGACCTACCCAACGCCTGCATTGTACACTACAGTACAGAGGCTTGTTCCAGACACCTCTGATACAGACCTACCCAACGCCTGCATTGTACACTACAGTACAGAGGCTTGTTCCACACACCTCTGATACAGACCTACCCAACGCCTGCATTGTACACTACAGTACAGAGGCTTGTTCCACACACCTCTGATACAGACCTACCCAACGCCTGCATTGTACACTACAGTACAAAGGCTTGTTACACACCTCTGATACAGACCTACCCAACGCCTGCATTGTACACTACAGTACAGAGGCTTGTTCCAGACACCTCTGATACAGACCTACCCAACGCCTGCATTGTACACTACAGTACAGAGGCCTGTTCCACACACCTCTGATACAGACCTACCCAACGCCTGCATTGTACACTACAGTACAGAGGCTTGTTCCACACACCTCTGATACAGACCTACCCAACGCCTGCATTGTACACTACAGTACAGAGGCCTGTTCCACACACCTCTGATACAGACCTACCCAACGCCTGCATTGTACACTACAGTACAGAGGCTTGTTCCAGGCACCTCTGATACAGACCTACCCAACGCCTGCATTGTACACTACAGTACAGAGGCTTGTTCCAGGCACCTCTGATACAGACCTACCCAACGCCTGCATTGTACACTACAGTACAGAGGCTTGTTCCACACACCTCTGATACAGACCTACCCAACGCCTGCATTGTACACTACAGTACAGAGGCTTGTTCCAGACACCTCTGATACAGACCTACCCAACGCCTGCATTGTACACTACAGTACAGAGGCTTGTTCCAGACACCTCTGATACAGACCTACCCAACGCCTGCATTGTACACTACAGTACAGAGGCTTGTTCCACACACCTCTGATACAGACCTACCCAACGCCTGCATTGTACACTACAGTACAGAGGCTTGTTCCAGACACCTCTGATACAGACCTACCCAACGCCTGCATTGTACACTACAGTACAGAGGCTTGTTCCAGACACCTCTGATACAGACCTACCCAACGCCTGCATTGTACACTACAGTACAGAGGCTTGTTCCACACACCTCTGATACAGACCTACCCAACGCCTGCATTGTTCACTACAGTACAGAGGCTTGTTCCAGACACCTCTGATACAGACCTACCCAACGCCTGCATTGTACACTACAGTACAGAGGCTTGTTCCACACACCTCTGATACAGACCTACCCAACGCCTGCATTGTACACTACAGTACAGAGGCTTGTTCCACACACCTCTGATACAGACCTACCCAACGCCTGCATTGTACACTACAGTACAAAGGCTTGTTACACACCTCTGATACAGACCTACCCAACGCCTGCATTGTACACTACAGTACAGAGGCTTGTTCCAGACACCTCTGATACAGACCTACCCAACGCCTGCATTGTACACTACAGTACAGAGGCCTGTTCCACACACCTCTGATACAGACCTACCCAACGCCTGCATTGTACACTACAGTACAGAGGCTTGTTCCACACACCTCTGATACAGACCTACCCAACGCCTGCATTGTACACTACAGTACAGAGGCCTGTTCCACACACCTCTGATACAGACCTACCCAACGCCTGCATTGTACACTACAGTACAGAGGCTTGTTCCAGGCACCTCTGATACAGACCTACCCAACGCCTGCATTGTACACTACAGTACAGAGGCTTGTTCCAGGCACCTCTGATACAGACCTACCCAACGCCTGCATTGTACACTACAGTACAGAGGCTTGTTCCAGACACCTCTGATACAGACCTACCCAACGCCTGCATTGTACACTACAGTACAGAGGCTTGTTCCAGACACCTCTGATACAGACCTACCCAACGCCTGCATTGTACACTACAGTACAGAGGCTTGTTCCAGACACCTCTGATACAGACCTACCCAATGCCTGCATTGTACACTACAGTACAGAGGCTTGTTCCACACACCTCTGATACAGACCTACCCAACGCCTGCATTGTACACTACAGTACAGAGGCTTGTTCCAGACACCTCTGATACAGACCTACCCAACGCCTGCATTGTACACTACAGTACAGAGGCTTGTTCCACACACCTCTGATACAGACCTACCCAACGCCTGCATTGTACACTACAGTACAGAGGCTTGTTCCACACACCTCTGATACAGACCTACCCAACGCCTGCATTGTACACTACAGTACAGAGGCTTGTTCCACACACCTCTGATACAGACCTACCCAACGCCTGCATTGTACACTACAGTACAGAGGCTTGTTCCAGACACCTCTGATACAGACCTACCCAACGCCTGCATTGTACACTACAGTACAGAGGCTTGTTCCACACACCTCTGATACAGACCTACCCAACGCCTGCATTGTACACTACAGTACAGAGGCTTGTTCCAGGCACCTCTGATACAGGCCTACCCAACGCCTGCATTGTACACTACAGTACAGTAAAAACCTGACTATTCATGTGTCAAAACACACAAAAAGTGAGTACAACTTCCATTAAAATGTGTTATTTAGATTTTTTTGTGTTTTCATAAAAATATATCTAAATAAATAAATAAATATTCAAAAATAAACCAACAAAAAAAAAGTCTTAATTTCAGTAAACCTTAATGAAAATATGCACCATGGAAAGAGTTTAAGAACCACAACAGCACACTGCTTATGGATGAGGGTAAAAAACATGAATGCACGGTTCTAAGATATGCATGTCTGGAAGGCAGTGGCTGGGACACATATTTTTCAGTTTTATGTATAAGGTTGACAATTCACTTTTTGGTCTGGCATAGCAGGCTGTATAGTAAATTTAAAAATATATATTAGTAACTGCGAGAAAGCTATTTTGAGGTGTTGATTGAAGGAGATAACATGGAGTCATGTAAAGCCCTCCAACCCCTCCCCCCACCCCCCGGGGCCGCAAAAAAACTATTTATAACATAACTGTATTTATTTATTTATTTAAAGTACACTGTACTCCACATACACGGTTGTAAACTCACCCTGGGGTTCAGGTGACATGAGTAAACCCCATACTGTTCATTTAATTTCACCGACTTCAGTAAGCACCAATTCTAGACTGCAGTACCTAATGTTATCTTAGGTATGTTTCCACATAAGCAAGACCATCATTGAGTCATATTGTTTCTTGCAGCCAACACAGTACGTCCTCAAACATAAAATTGACTTTATTCTGTAAACTAAGTATAGTTTAAATAGTTCACATCATGCTACCATTAACCTTGCCTTACTGATTTTTTTTTTTTTTTTTTTTTAAATACTAAATCCACTACAGTCTGTCTTTTGGTTTTATATCTGCAAGTGTTAACAAAACAAAACAAAGAAAACCTAAAACTGCAATTATGTCTCCTATATAACCAACCACAGGGGAAGAAACAGCCTGGCTGCCTGTTAGGTTACTAACTGAGCAAATCAGTAGCCCACCGAGGTACCCGGTAGCCCAAGGCAACTTCGGGAATTTGAAACAGAGCACTAGACTGTGCTCTTTTGAAATTGAAAAAAAAAAAAGAATTCCAGAAACAGTTTAATGTGTCTATACTGTGGCGGTTTCCCTACATACAGACAAACTCAATGAGCAAGGAGTGCTGCATCAGCATGTGGTGCAAGCAGGAAAATCAAAACCATCAATCACTGCTGCACTCTCTCCACTAATATTACCTCAGGAAAGCCCGTCAGCTGACACATCAGACATACTTCTCTGCGCTTTTCTGTGTGTATCTAATTACTTTATATTTATTGTATAACTTCTATTTTAGCAAAAAAGACATGACAGCAGTGAGTCTTCGCAGTTAGCTTATTATTCTTACTTCCTGTGCAGTCCTGAAACCACGCCTTATTGCTACTGTAACGTTTTTGGATCCTGCAGGCAGGGGTGGGACGTGAACCCGGGACCTCCCGCACTGAAGCACAGCACCAATACCGCTGCTCAAAAGAGCCGGCTCTCTTGCAGGAGCTGGTATCGGGCTTATGTCTTCAAGTTTGATTGCGTCACCTACCAACCCTGACCCCTACCCTGTGCACGCTACACTATTATAGAGCAGACAATAACTTAGCATTTAGGGATATTAAAAAAAAAAAAAAAAATGCCCAACCTATTCATCACTTTTTAGTTTTAGCTTTTTGTAACTTCTGCTTGAAGTAAATGCACTGGATATGAAATTACCACATGGGAAGTTTCCAAAGATAAAAATGTTGTGTTTATTCGTCATGCTGGGTATAAAGTTTGTTGAAAATATGCCTTCACATTTTTAACATGTACCACACTAACAGTGATTTGCAGTATGTGAAATGAATACGGCAGTCAAACAGAGCCTCCACAACAAACAGCAATATTCAGAAGATTAGAATGTAGAACGATTCCTGACGGCTTGAAGGCCCTTTTACTCCTGTTCTCAATATGCCTCTTTCGAGAGGAATAATTATATATATAAAAAAACAGCAACTAAAAATAAACAACAACAACAACAAGGCTTCTCAATATTGTCATGTTTTTGTTGTCGTCATGCAAAACAAAATGTATTTCTATATTTGCTCGCTTCATTTGCGCCGCTTACTTCGCTTGTGTTGTGCATTGAGGCTGGACCACAAGGAGGCTGTGTGGTCCAGTGGTTAAAGAAAAGGGCTTGTAACCAGGAGGTCCCCGGTTCAAATCCCACCTCAGCCACTGACTCATTGTGTGACCCTGAGCAAGTCACTTAACCTCCTTGTGCTCCGTCTTTCGGGTGAGACGTAATTGTAAGTGACTCTGCAGCTGATGCATAGTTCACACATCCTAGTCTCTGTAAGTCGCCTTGGATAAAGGCGTCTGCTAAATAAACAAAAAGTAATTATAGAGAGTGGAAAAAAACAGGCAGAAGCTATTTTACAATTTGATTAACTCCCAAGTATTGCTTATTACAGTTGTACTCTTAGTATGCTACTTAAATGTACTAGCACGTGTTCCAAACTGCACTAAAAGGAACATTTCATTAAAGTATGTTTTAAATATGTTGAGGTGAGGTGGGGTAGCAGATAATCTTTCTGTGTATCTTGAAGAATTTAGTGAACCAGTCAAGCTACAAGGCTAGATAAACCCCTGTTCATCACCAATTGATTGATTGTGTTCACTGTTAAATAAAAACCAAAACCCTACAAGTTATATTCTACTTTTTGTGTGTTTTGTGCGATGGGAAGGGGGCAAGTAGATTTCTGTCCCTTGGACAAGAAGTTTTTTTCTAAAACTGCACAACCCTGCCAGTCATGTTAGAAAGCGGATCATATTTGGGATACTACAGCACTCTGAATAAACCATTCCCCAAGTGGGAGGGGAGGGGTATATTATACTCCCAGGGATAAAATACATTCATTTCATGGATAGTGAGTTATACCGTACTGTATAATGGTCATTCCAGCTGAAGTGGACCAGTGGTGAGGTGTTTCCTGCAATGGTGGTTGAGAATACACCACATGTGATGGGCCAAGGTTTCCAGGGTTTCCTATTGAATCTTAATAAGGTTAACCACAACACAAAATCACGTGAACAGCATTATTACTCTGTGCCGCTTAGTTTGAAAGTGTTACAGAGGAAAGCATTGTGCCCGCTGGTTTGCAGAGCTGGATGCTTACCGCCTTGTCGGAGGAGCAGCTTGGCAATGTCCAACTCTCCAACGCTGAGCGCATCATGCAGGGGGCTCACCCCGTCCACCTGGGTAAGAAGATCTACATCCGGGCAGTGCTGCAGGATGGCATGCACACACTCAATGCTGCCATGGTTGCAGGCTTCATGCAAGGGCGTCCAGCCTGCATGGTCTGAATGAACAAGTACACACAAATAATGAAAGCAGTCAACTTACAAAGCAAATCAACACTGGTGGTAGCCTTCATAAAATGACTAAACATACATGCATTTCACATGAAGGCCATTTTGCAGTTTTTGCATCGCTATTAATAAAACGATTTTATGAAAATAATAAGTAGGGACAAGGAAAATGCAGGGCACTTCATAAAGTATTATCATTATACAGTGAAAACCTTTGATATGCTAAACCAAATAAGAGCCAAATATTTTTATTTATTTATTCTCTCTCTCTCTGTGAAAACATGATGCAGATTTATTAACAAAATAAAAATAAAAGCCAACTGGACTGTATGGGGGGGGGGGGGGGGGGATTAAAAATAAAAATACCAACCCATCCTAATAATGTTTTGAAAAGGAATCAGTGATTTTTCTTTTTTTTTTTGCATCTTAGTCTTGCTCGAGAGCTGATTTTTCATCTATTTGGAAAATTGGCATTTAAATGGAGGAGCGAGACAGTAAAACTGGAAAACAAAAGCCTTTTCTTTCACAGCGGTCAAAAAGGAAAACGTATTCAGTTGTGAGAAGGGGATATTGTTCAAGCCAGGAACCATAATATAAGACATAACAGCTCTTTTCAATTACCAATGGGCATGTGACCTTTGCCCCCATACTCCCAGTCATTTTAAGCATTTTGTCAGTGCACCTTATATATATATATATAAGAATAATCTTTAAAAAAAATCTAATAATAATAATAATAATAATAATAATAATAATAATAATAATAATAACAACAACAACAACAATAGGACCTACCTTTAACATTAATGTCAACCCCAGGAACATGAAGGGCACCGATCAACCTCTCGACTTGGTTCCGCTTGCAGGCTCTATGTAACAGCGTCTCTCCTTGTAAAAAAACAATCATCCAAAATGAGGGTGCGTCTGGCTAGCGTTCCTCTGCAATGCTCAGAAGCAAATGCAAACAGGCACCAGCTACAATCCCAAATATCCCACAATAAAAACACAGCTTTCTTCGAGACTGCAGAAAAAGAAAAGATTAAAAACAAGAAGAAAAAAAAAAGCTAACCGATTTTGACTTTTTTTTTGGTATAGCATTTCAATTTCCATTTCCATTATAGTGTGAAAGTCAACACTGAATCTGCTAGAAAATCACTTCCTTGCCGGTATTGTTCCAGTCATGAAGTTCTGCTACACAGCCTTAGCACAATGGTTTCAACAGTATTTTTCACAGACCGAGGGTTCAAAAGCTCCACTGGGCATTACGAATGCGCCACGTGATGTTTAATCAGCAAACTACAACACTCGGGCACAAAAGGCTCCAAAGGGTTTTACTTATATTTTTTGTATACCCTTTTTTTATACAATATCACATCATGAAAATATTAAAGAGAGAGAGAGAGAGAGAGAGAGAGAGAGAGAGAGAGAGAGAGAGACAGAGAGAGACGGCTATTTCCATGTATGGCTGAACTTCACAAGAAAGTTTCAGGCCAAGCATGAGTGCTTCTGTACTTGCCAGTATAATACCAAACTGCAAATCTGCTAATAAATGGTTTACTGCCTCTCAACAGGGCATCCGTCTGTACAGAATGTTGGCTTGCACAGATAAAGCCCAGTGTGTTATTGTAAAGGCATCTTTTATATGGAAAACAAAAAAAAACACACCTTATGAGGTTTCAAGTCACATAAAAAAGGAATGAACACAATATGCTCCTTAGACAGTTTACTAAGAGGAAACTTAAAATGCACTCAGATTTCATTAAATGAAATTGTACCAGGATTGAAACGCCTCATCTGTATTCAGGGAAACATCTGGGAGAAAAGGCTTTTGAAATGTAAGTGTCAGCAAGAAACTGAAGCTAACCAGGAATTCACTGGATGCTTTAAAATCAAATTATGTAACCTCAGAAGCCTTTTTAGTTTTTTGACCCCATTTTACAGAACTGAATCGTTGTGATTTCTGTCAGTATTAAGATAAGGGTGGGTGAGGTTGTGCAGTCCAATGTTGAGAGCAAAAGAATTGAATAATCCCAGCTCAGTGGCCACTGATTCACTTTATGACCTTCTAGGTATGCACTGTGTCTACAACAGCAATTATTCAGGCAGTGCTGCATTTCTTATTTTTTTGTAATCTTTTATACTGATTTTGAATGTGGAAAGGAAAAAGCTACTTATTTGTATTCAGTATATAATACAATTCAAACCCTTTTTCTCCTACAATACATTTTTTAAACAAAGATTTTATGTCAGATGTGCTCAAATAATTTTTCAGGCAGTCTGAAAACAATTAATCAGGCAGGGGGATACATTACAATACATTTCTTAACAATATTTTTTTTCAGGTGTTAATTGAAATCATGCAAATAAAAAAAAACACACAGGTTAGTATAACAGTCATTGTTTTCAGAATAATTTGTCATTTTGCCTCAAAATGGCAAAAAGAGCAGAATACTCTGGCGCTGTCCGTGTGCAAGTAGTACCTTAACCAATTAAGGGTCTTCCTGTTTTGGGTCCTATTTTAACTCCTATTGTGAACTCCTTTCCAACAACTGGAAGGGTTCCCTTTACTTTCAAATTGACTGAGGTGACAGCAGTGTGAAGAAACATTTCCTGTCCCCACATGATTTTGGAAATTATAAGCCTGTTTCCAACATCCCTTTTTATTGAGAAATTGATTAAAAAAAGTCTTGTCAACTTGGCTTCAGGTTCAGTTTTGTAGAAATGGATTGCTGGAAAAGTTTCATTCTGGCTTTCGCTTCGGTTATACAGTAGTACTAAAACAGCCTTATGGAGGGTCTGTACTGACACCCTGTTTGCTGATACTGGACGATTGTCTATTTGAGTGTTGCATGATCTTTCTATTGCTTCTGACACTGGACCATGGTATTTTATTGGAAAAACTACAGAATTACATTGACAATGGTTTAGTTCCTATTTATCACATCAATGCCAGTGTTTCTCTTTGTGTCAGTACTCATCTGACTGGTGATGTGAAGTGTGGAGTTCCACAAGGCTCAATCCTTGCTCCCCTGCTCATCAGTCTATATGCTTCCCCTTGGATCAATTACTAAAAAATATAGCCTTGGATTTCACTGTTATGCAGATAATGCTCAAATATATTGTTCTTTTCTTCCCAAACTGAAGATAGCGGTCTCTGCGCTGTCTCAGTACCTGAGCAAAATTCAATCACGGATGGCTATAAATGGTCTAAAAATAAATCCTAATAAGACAGAGGTGCTATAACTGGGCTCCAGACACAGTTTAGTTAAATCCACCCGTACTGAAATCCCCTTTGATAGTAATATTTTGACTCTATCCAATACTGTGAAAAACTTGTGAATTACTATGGATTCAAAACTGTGTGGATACCCACATTAGCACTGTTCCAAAGGCCTTACTTTATCATTTCAGGAACATTGCCAAATTGAGATCTATTCTATCTGATAAAGATGCAGAGATATTGGTTCATGCTCTTGTTATTTCATGGTTAGATTATTGTAATATGCGGTTTGCTGGCCTTCCCGATTCTAAATTACATCGGAGCCAACTGGTTCAAAATGCTGTAGCCAGAGTGCTAACTCGCACACATTGTTCACAACATATTACTCCAATTCCTAAATCGCTGCACTGGCTTCCTGTTAAATTCAGGATTGGTTTTAAAATTCTGCTTACTGCTCAAAAGGCCTTTCATGGTTTTGGGCCCTTATATTTACAGGAACTGTTAGCACCTTATGCTCCTAGTCGCTCTTTGAGATCAGTGAATGCTGAACTTTTGGTAGTTCCTAGAAGTCATCTAAAAATAGGAGGGGCGAGGGCCTTTAGTTGTTATGCTCCTTGCCATTGGAACGTCCCAAGTCATATCAGGAATGCTGGCACAATCGAACCTTTCAAAACATATTTGTTTGAGTTAGCTTATTATTGAGCTGGATTGAGTGGCCCTGGGATGCTCTGTATGAAGAGCGCTATATAAAATCACACTGTGTTGTACTGTACTGTATGAAGGTTACAGCCAAAGAAAAGTAGGTAAAAATGTCACACCAGACAGTGCACTACAGAAGTACAAAAAACAAAAAAGTGAGCAACTTGAAAAGGCAGAGGGAGGAAAAGAATCAAACACAGAGTGACAAGACCATGCCATTGTTATTATTATTATTTGTTTATTTAGCAGACGCCTTTATCCAAGGCGACTTACACAAACTAGGGTGTGTGAACTATGCATCAGCTGCAGAGTCACTTACAACTGCGTCTCACCCGAAAGACGGAGCACAAGGAGGTTAAGTGACTTGCTCGGGGTCACACAATGAGTTAGTAGTGGCTGAGGTGGGATTTGAACTGGGGACCTCCTGGTTACAAGCCCTGGTTGCCAAGATCAGGAGAAACAGAAAAGTACATGCTTCAGTTGTTGTGGATCAGCTATTTGAAGAATATGGTGTGAAGATGTTAGCACACGCGGTAATAAATAGAGTGAAATAAAGGGGGTTCTATGGCCCGGTTGCTAGAAAGTAACCCTTTATCAGCACAGTCAACAAGAAGAAAAAATGTCTTTTGCCAATACCTCCAGAAACAAGACGCTTTTTTCAGCATGAGTCAAAATTGAATTTGTTCAGCTCAGGTGGGAGAGTGATGGTGTGAAGAAAGCCATCCGAAGAATTAAAAAGAGGAGTGTCTGCAACCCACCATGAAACACGGAGGAGGCAACATTAAGTTTGGAGGTGAATGGCAGCTTCAGGGGTTGGTGAACTTGGACTAATAGAAGACAACATGAATGGAGAGATGTACCGGATTATTCTACAGGGGAATCTGAAGAGCTAGGGTTTTAAATGTACAGGGGTATTCAACAGGGGTATCTGAAGAGCTAAGATTGTAAATGTACAGGGGTATTCAACAGGGGTATCTGAAGAGCTAGGATTGCAAATGTACAGTGGTATTCTACAGGGGAATCTGAAGAGCTAGGATTTTAAATGTACAGGGGTATTCTACAAGGGAATCTGAAGAGCTAGGATTGTAAATGTACAGGATTATTCTACAGGGGAATCTGAAGAAGTCAGCTAGGATTTTAAATGTACAGGGGTATTCTACAGGGGAATCTGAAGAAGTCAGCTAGGATTCTAAATGTACAGGGGTATTCTACAGGAGAATCTGAAGAGCTAGGATTGTAAATGTACAGGGGTATTCTACAGGGGAATCTGAAGAAGTCAGCTAGGATTGTAAATGTACAAATGTACACACCCAAACAGCATCAAATTAGGTTCAGACAACAGCCTATATAAACATATTCGAGTATACCAAGAATAAAAGTTTTGAATACCCGAATACTCAACCTCTAATTACTCATAACAGTGACCGGTCCTTAGAATGTATTATCAGCAACCACACATAGGGACACACAGATAAATACATCAACAGTAACAGCAAAGACACATCTAAGGCATCTAATGTATTCAAAGTAAAAAATGATTTAAACTATAAAAAATAAGAATACACAGCAGAGGGATTTTAACAATAAAACACAGAACGTTATAAAAAGGACCTTCAAACTGCATTTTTTTTTTTTTTTTTTTTAAATTTAGTCATTGCCAATTACTTTTTATTATTTTCCCCCCAATTTGAAATGCCCAATTATTTTTAGGCTCAGCTCACCGCTACCACCCCTGCGCTGACTCGGGAGGGGCGAAGATGAACACACGCTGTCCTCCGAAGCGTGTGCCGTCAGCCGCCCGCTTCTTTACACTCTGCCGCCTCAGAGCTACAGCGTCGGAGGACAAAGCAGCTCTGGGCAGCTTACAGGCAAGCCCGCAGGCGCCCGGCCAGACTACAGGGGTCGCTGGTGCGCGGTGAGCCGAGGACACCCTGGCCGATCTAACCCTCCCTCCCCCGGACGATGCTCAGCCAATTGAGCGCCGCCCCCTGGGAGCTCCCGTCCACGGTCGGATGTGGAATAGCTTGGACTCGAACCGGCGATGTCCAGGCTATAGAGCGCATCCTGCACTCTAGCGAGTGCTTTTACTGGATGCACCACTCGGGAGCCCCAAACTGCATTTTTAACACCCTTTGACGACTCTTATAAAACACACAACACTACTGCTTACTAACAAAGCACAACAATGTATGTTTGCTCAATAACATATAACATAAAACGAGATGTACTGTACCTGTACTTGCCGATTCCACTATACAATATATACATTTTTGTTTTACCCAAAAAGTCTGATTCCGGATTCAAGCCGATATCAGTTGGAGACCGATAACAGCAGAACTCAAACAACAAAGGCTTAACATCGCCCGGGTAGTTTGCAGTCAAAATCCAAATTAATGTAAACTTAAAACTAAAAAAAAAAAAACCTTTTTTTTTCAGACGGAGACTCATCACATCGTCCAGGACTGCACACATTAAAAGATGCAATGCTTGTTTGTTTTTTGCCACATTTTGTGTTTCCTTCCAAAGTAGCAGATGGGTGCTTGCATTCCAGGTGATTGAGCATTTAACTTGATTTACGATACGAGATACTTGTGTTGCAGACATTACATTGCATGGTGGTCTCATTTAACTTTTCAAAATACTGTCCCCTCCCACCCCAAAGATGCTATTTTCACTGCGCATGTACTCCCTTAGCCAATAGCAGAGCTAGGTAATGAGCACGCCCGCCTCCCTGTCAATTATCAGTGAGATGACAATTGTAGTGACTCATCACTTTTAACTTCCTCCGCTCAAATACCGTGCCAAGTTTTTTTGCGTGTAGTTTGCACATTTTTCCATTTGTTTTAGAAATGAACGAGTATTCAAAACTTGATGAAAGTATTCGAGTAGTAATTTTAAATTTAGAATACTCGATTACTCGAATATTCAGACTCAACCCTAACTAGTAGTTTATATTTGATTGAAAATCCTACTATCTTACTGGTAATCCATATAAATGGAATAAAACAAACATTCACATGTAGTTTAAAAATATGTTATATAGAACAGTAAAGCACCTTATTGCGGCCAAATAAAATAACTGCAGCTGACTTAGGCAAAACAAAGCTTTATTTAACAGTAGTGGTACAACAATTAAATCGACGCATTGATTATTGATCATCTGTCCTTAAATTTCCTGAGCTTCCATTACATATTGATGAATCGATGCATCAAATTAGAACCCGTTTTGAAGTCTCCTGTTGCCGGTTTGCATTAAAACCTTGAGTGTGTGAGGCTGTGCTTCTTTTAGTGCTAGTACGGTAGATAAACAATATCAGCGCGTTGCTAGGATACACACTTTAGGCCTCTACATTCGCGTTGGACAAGCCAAATCAGAAGTAGGCCTATTGTATTAATGTTTTCTTGATTTAAGAATTAAGGCAATATGTTTTTTTTTTTTTAATTTAATCTATTAAAACTCTACTGATTACCTTATTTTGTTTCAGTGCATGTTGTGTTTGGATTATATGGCGATATTACATAATAATAAGCTGAATTTAGTACAGTAGTTAAATTGGTTAGTGTAATGAACCCATATACGGTATGCTGTATGTATAGCAACGTACATGTCATTTCTGTGTGCGCTCATATTAGCATGTCAGTGGTTTTACGTTCATTCCCTTACACCGCCCCTTTGGCTGTACAAGCTGTGTAACACAGAGTATAGGGAGAGGGTGGGCAGGAGGATGTCGTGATGGTTGCTACTGTTCCTGATGCTGCATTATTATGGTGTATGTTTGTTAGCACTATAAAGTGCTATGCTACTTGAACTCCTGCTGAGCAATAAACCCAGCTTGACTGCCACAACCGTTTCTTTGTGTGCGGTTGATATTTCTCCTACCTCCTCAATTATGGACCCCGAACTTCATATTAGGATTTGTAAGATTAATTCAAATGCTTTGCTTTGGACATAAAATGTTAACAGTAATGAACAACCATAGTTCAGATAGAAATGACTTCTGTTAAAATATAGTATTCATTATTATTATTACAATGTCAAAGGGTGCAGATGCACGCATATTATTTTTAGTTTTTAAAAACTCAAGTCCTTTGTATTTCTTTTTTTTTAAATCGGAACTATTCTAATTTGAATGCAAGTAGTGCCTTTTTGTTTAACTATTATGCACAAGAGTTATTGGATCTTCTGTTAAAAACAGTAATGTTTGTTCTTTAAATTTTAAAAATAAAACGCCAATGCATCGTATATTATTGATAAATGCCTATACGATAATCTAATAAGAAATTAGGTTGCCGATTGTACCACCACTGAGACGGTGCTAAAATTATTAGTGCTGGTGTTTCATACTTATTCTACCATCACACTTCTCTTGTGCACTAGATATTCAGCACATATTTTAGTAAAGCAATAAATAGGTCCCTTAATAAATGGTTTACTGCCTCTCAACAGGACGTCTGGCTGTGCAGAATGTTTTTTACAAACAAGAATGTTGGTCACAAAGTATGTGCTACTAGATTGTCATTTGCTTTATAACTTAAGAAGCACACTTCTGAGATGTGCTCCAAACTTACAGCTCCACTAGACTCGCACGTTTATCCACAGCAAAATAGAACACAGGTTACCAAACTGAAAACTTTACCCACTTTCAATACTCTGCACTCAGAGAGTAGTTCTCTTCAGGGTCAAAAACACTGGCAAAGGAGATCAAGTTAAAAGTCTGTACAATTTATGTGATAAAGTATTTGGGTCACAGTGTTTGGTGTACACATTAGAACGTTCATCTTGGACTTGTGTGATACTGTACTTGTGTTGATCCACCAAAAAAACCTCACACTGGATCTGGAAGGTACAGTAACTACAGTACAACCTCCCTATCTTTGCCGGCACAAGTACATTAGTGTGCAATTTTATTTCCCCATACTTGTTGCTCTATCGTTCTCGCCTTCGAAGTTCTAAATAATTACTTTTTGGCTACTGTGCGCATGTATGTGTTTTTAGTGTATTAATTTTTATTACTTCTCTCTCAAACCAGCCTGAAAGCTTAAACAAAGTAGTTGCTAATTCATGTACAGAACCAAGTACCATCTATCAGTGCACCAGTGGGGATGCAATACAAAGAACATCTCTAGAAGCATGAAGGCTGGGGTGATGCCTAATTTTTCACCATCGATATATCGTTTTCCAAAAAAGCTGATGCATCAATGAAAGGGTAAAACAAAATACAGCAGTAATACACGTGGAGCTGTGGATTAATGTACAACATTGCTAGTAAAAGGTTTAAAAAAAACACTATATTGATTAAATTACATCAGTTTGTGCATATAGTAAGAAAAAACAAACCAATGATTTAAATAATTTTCTTGCTTTATCCGTGTTGATTTGTGCCAGTTGGATTTAAAAAAAAAAAAAAAAAAAAAAAACCCACAACCAATCCAGAGAACAGCATAACTAATTTAGAAAAAGTAAACACTGTCCACAGCAGTTCAGTAAATTGATCCATGGCTTATATTTTACTTGGACACCATCTTTCGGCAAGCCATTAGCCAGTTTTCGAAACGCAGCTCCCTCAATATTTACAGGCCTTACAGTACATCTTGGGTCACTACATTCACAACCATACTTGTAATCTGCTTTGCTCTGTCACTGACTATCGATAGTGTTCAAACGATACGACGCATCGATGGATCGCCTCAGCCTTAAGAAGCTTAGCATAAAACCACCATGAATTATATTAACATAATACACAAAATTACAGTAGACGTGTTAATCCAAGCAGGCTAGATCTCGATGCTGGTCACAACAGTGATTTGTCTGGAGCACTGATCATATCCTACCAGGGTTTGGATTAGACTCTTAACACCATACAATTAACATTAGTAAAATGATCTTACCAACCATGTTAACTTTGTGCAGCCCCTTTGGAATGTTCATGTGTGCTGGGAGGGGCTTGGAATCTCCAATGGACTTTTTAAATGCCCTAAAAAGTAGAAACAGCCTATTGAAAATAACATAACTATAATTTGCAATCAGTCTGTAGTAATTACTGACTATATGTAAATCAGTTAAGACCATCAAAATCAGAAGAAAACGTCTACGGGTCACAAATATTCCAATAGTGAACATGTGTTTTGGTGAATGCCTTCCTCAGTGTAATTACATTAATCTAATGTTTCTATAACACCTATCTTACACCTTTATGTAGAGGTGATGGGAGGGCTGGGGTGCTCAATTTGCATCAGTATTTATTGTTTTTGTATAGATAGTAGAGCACACAGTATTACTATTACATTTACTGTTTGAGCCTGGTTATTATGTAAAAAGAAATCTTTAGAGGCCTTTTAAAAACTAGTCAAAAGTAAAAAAACTAGTTTCACATAACAACATAACTACTTCAAGGCTGTTTCTAAGTGCATTTCTCAGAGATAATTTGAGTTTTTCTGTCAAGATGCTTTTTGGCATAAATTGGCTACCTTGAAGACATTTGACAGAATGATAACAAGGATAGAATGCTGTGCTTACAAAATAAAAGACTTGTTTTCTCATAATTGGGTTGTTTTATACAAAGCGTTGAATCTCCAAGCTATGTAAAGTGTTTTCACTGCTCGACACCTGATTTCTTATTAGGAAGAAGAAAGTGTTGGTGTGGAGAGGGTGTCATCTGTTGTCTAATAGTGCATACTTTAGTTATTAACAAATGAACAATATACAAACATATCAAATTTGTGTACAAATGGACACGACTCAAGGCACACTTGACAACTATCAGCATGTACTTGGGGGGGGGGGGGGGGGGTAAATAAAACCAAAGCAAGAGAAAGGGATAGAGGCAAGTAACAGTATGTTTTTAGTATTAAATTATGAAGAACCCCGCTCAGTCTAGTTGTTTTCTACGGTATTGCTGTAAAAATGATTCAAATCTATGCATTAAGAAACCTACATTTGAATGAAGCTGGTTTAAAGATTACCATTGTATATTTTGATCTTTCTTGCAAGGTCACATACAGTATTTGAGAATAGTGATTTTCTGTGTGACATCAAGGTCTGTGGCGTGTACACCCCATGAGGCTGTCCCCACAAGACATTTGAACATGGTAATGTTATAGGTATTACTTACGGGAGATTTGGCAGCACATTGGCAGGGCTTTGGCTGTCATCACTGGGAGTGAACTCTGGTGTGTGAGGTTCAATCCCAGGCCACGGTCCCATCTTCTTTCCCCCGGGGTTTCTCGCTCGGCTTGGCCCAGAACTGCTCAGTCTCCCCAGGGCTGTTACATATGAGGAGACCTAGTGGGGGGCAAGGACATTTACTCCATGAGCTTGAAGTGTTGGTGCAATTCCATCAGTTTCCTTCTAGTGAGCAAACTTACTGTCAGAAAACAGGATCTTAACCCCTTCTCCTCTCACATTAAGACATCAAACAGGAACAAAAGACAGCCGGTACACTAAATTTCACAATATTCGAGGGAGATGTCAAAAGCCATCTCTTCAGCATGTCCGAAGTCAGCTGAGGTCATTTGAGTCATACAATACAATTTATATTAAAAAGCATTACAGCCTTTTCTTTACACACTGTGTATTGTTGCAAAATCCTTTTCAAAAACACACATCACTGTTTTGATATTTTTTGACTTGACCTCCTTAGGTCATTATCAATCAGGTAGTATTGCTACAAAATCCCCCCCACCCCTGCCACTGCCCGAACTTTGAGGAGATTTCTAATTTCTTATCTGATCAACAGTACGCAACAATCTGATATTCAGACCAGAAACTGGAGATGGTCTCCGCAGACCGTTCCAGTGATGGACAGTGGATTGCGGATATATTAAAATAATTCAATATGCAATACAGACACCCTTACAGTTTAAAGTTTTTCACAGATTTGTATATTAATACAAATATACAGTAGATACCAGTCTTTATTAGTATCCAAGGTGCTGCTATATTGATGGCTCTGCACTCTGCTGCTGTGAGTCAAACCACAGTTGGAGACTTGAATTGGTGATGAGTGTATGGATCTTGACAGGAACGGAGTAACCCTGCCCTAGTAAAGGCAGCAGACGCCACTGAACCACGAGCAGGCATTGACAGGTAGTGGCTAAAGGTGAACGCACAGCTGCTCTAGTTCCGCCTCTCCTGGCAGGTGTCATCAATGGGGGTTTGATGAGTCGTACATCCAGGAGAGGGATACTGTGGGGAACATCAGCCATAGCATTTCTATGCCAAGTCCACAGCTAGCTGTCTAATAGGCATCCTTAATTTTCTTTTCTCACCTCGACGGCACATTTCTAATTAATATAAGCTCCCGCCAAGCACAGATCAACCTTTACAAACAAATTGGGCAAATGGACAATTGATTTGACTCCCTTGCGATTCTTGAGGCCAAAGCATTTTCTTTTTAAATAAAATGTCCTGTCAAGGTTAGACTTAGGGAAAGCTACAAGAGCTATTACACTCCATCTTTTTGTTTGCCCACTTAAGAGGCATTCACACCGAACACGGTGTGGCAAAAGCAATTGTTTTCAATGAAGGTGGTTATGCGCAGCGGCAGAGGGAAGCGGCGCGCAGAAGATAAAATATTTTCAACTTTCGCCGCGCCGTGATGTAAACTACCAGCAGCCAATCAGGGGAAAGTAGGAGGCTCCTTTGCAAGGAAGTAAAATAAAATTTAAAAAAATAAAATGGAGGAAAAGCTTGTGGTTCTGATTTCAGATTCTCCAGAGTTGTATAATACAACATTAAGTAGGTTTGAAATCTACCTTCATCAAACTGGAGCTGCTGTATCAGCCGATGATATTCGCCGTACCTTTTTCTTTTCTTGAGGATGTCATGGACCCACAGCGATCTTACTTTTTTTTTTCTTTCTCCGGTAGAGCAGGGCGATCGCAATTCTCTTTTTTTGTTTGCTGTTCATTGTTCCAGGTATTGTGTTGTCAGATGCACAGTACCACTGATTGTTGCCGCTTTTACAGTCTCCCCCCCAAAATTTGATATGATGGGATGGCAGTAGTTGCATTTTTCAATCGTGTGTATACGATAATGCTCAATAATATCAACGTATAATGATGCCTTTAAAACACACTCCCTTTGCCTATACCCAGCAAACCAGACAAAACTCACAAAGAAAGAAAATACCTCAATATTGCCTGATATTTTTGGTAATTGTTGAGGGATTATGATGGTGTGGGGGGATTATGATGGTGTGTGTGGGGGGTTAAAATTAGACGAGCCCAATTGCAGTTTAAGTCTGGATAGAGATTCTTCACAAGGTTCTCTAGATACATACAAAACACCTCATCCTGATTTAGCTGGGATATGCATCTGCAGCGCTGGATAAAAATGTATGGGTTTTATGAATAAGGGCAGAGTCCTTATTCTTATAAGCTCTATTTGAAACTCTTATTTTGTCAAAAATAGTGTATCTTGCCCTTTTCAAAGTTTGCACAACTGAAATGAACAGGGAATGACTTATCTTAAAAAAAAAAAAAAAACATTATAGTGAGCGATGGTTGAAAGAAACATGTTTGGAAGGTGTCACTATTTCATCCAGTCTCCTGCTACACCTTTATATGTACAGCAATAACATACATCAATTCAGCCTGCTACCACAAGCAAAACCAGCCCAGGCTGCCATTTTGAATAGGAGGTCAAAGGCACCCAACTAATTCCCCAAGGGTGTATACTATGCCTGAATTGTTTACAGTTTGTGAAACAAGAAATTTGTGAGTTATAAGTCAGTGCTGGACACAAACTTCCCTTGAGGGGATACTCAATTAGTTACCTACACAACTTTGGGGAGCATAAAAAACAAATAAACAAACAAACACTTACAATTTTAAACAAAGAAAGAGGTTCTGGGTGAAATGCAATGCTGTTCTGTAAACAGAACTTTCTGTAGATGGCATCTGCAGTAAACATGTTCAGCCAGGGGGACTGCTGGTATGTAATAAGTGTCTCTAAATCCGTGAAGGAGAAATCTGAAAGACAAAAATATAAATGTTAAAATATAAATTTCACTGCACATTTTCTCACAAGTAAAATGTAACAAAGATACTTTGGACATTACACAGGTGTGGGTTTGGAAAAACTGTATGCAGCTACAAAATAATTGCTTCAATTGCAAGGTCCACTTCCCCATCCGAGGTGAAAACCAGCATTTTTAAATTGCAGCTTTCAGCTGTGGGTCTGACAAAATATTTAAAGAACCAGAACATTTATGGCTGGTAGTGCAGACCCAGATTAGAACTAGTCTTGGACTACCTACCATCAAAGTGTTTAGTGTATATTGACAAATCAGTACTGAGTGCCTATCAAACATAATACAAGAATTATGTTACAAAATCATCATTTGCATCTTCCAAATACCAATTAATCTTAAATGACACCCATTCACTGCGAGATGAACTACTGTACGGCAGCAGCAGAAGGAGGAGGAGGCCTCTTTGTACCCACCTTCACATAACATAACAAGATATTCAGCCAAGTCTTTCACTCCTTTTTCTGTCAGATCCCAGTTCAGGTTTTCTCGAATCCAGTACTCCACTACTACCCCCAGGATTGAATGCAGTATGTAAACCAGTTCTATCTTGGCAGCCTACATGAAGAGAGAATTTTATTAATTTGCAGATTATGCATTCATGAGTTCCTACTGTTGAAATGTCATGTCATAATGAAACTAGGAGTTAACGAGTGGATTATGGAAAATATGTCTACTACTCTGTACTGAACTGCTTACTCTTGCACACAAGTTCTTCTCTTCTTGTTCTTGCTTGGATTGATGCATGTTTTGGGAAGGTATAGTTAGTTTACCTCTTTTGATGCATTTAGCCATTTGGTGGCAATGACAACAAATTCTGTTAGCCGCTCAATAGGGTTAGTGGTCAGCTTGGATTTTTCCCATACGCTCCAAAAAATCTTCACCAGGACCGTAGGATTTGCACCCTTCCAATCTCCTGAGTTGCTAAGAAAAATAGTAGACACATAGGGTATTTAGATTGTATTATTCTTTATTCACTTCCCACAGCTGTCTTTCCCATAGTCTTTGAGTTCCTCATACCTGAAACATGTGACCTGTCAAATCGATTGGCACCTCCTACTCAAAAGCATAGTATGGAGCCAGATGGAGGGCTAAACCTAAAGGTCTCAATATTATTTTTCCGGCTGAGCGAAAGAATACTTGCCTGGATTTACCATTGTCCTTATTAAGTTGCTCCTTTGTGTATTTTATACATGCAACGCCCCTACCAGTTGCTATACCGTTTTTACCTATAAAAGCTTACTTTGAGGTTTACTGGTACCAGCTGTTGATAAAGGGCCCTGGGTTCTTATCGTCCTGGCCTTTAAGCAGGCTTCAAAAGGCCGTCGTCTCCAGCATTCAACTAACTAAAACAATAATAACTTTGGCGCTAAAACAATGCCTCCACCTAGTATATGGAGAACCTATCACTGGACTTTCACCCAACTAGGAATTACATAGTGTTACAATGTATA
This sequence comes from Acipenser ruthenus, assembly GCF_902713425.1. Taxonomy (NCBI): domain Eukaryota; kingdom Metazoa; phylum Chordata; class Actinopteri; order Acipenseriformes; family Acipenseridae; genus Acipenser; species Acipenser ruthenus. Next base: position 6,782,189 of record NC_081190.1, on the reverse strand, counting down.
TATATATATATATATATATATATTTCACTGTTAACCCCCCCTTCACACACACACATTAAAACATGTGCAACACTTCAATAATAACTAACAATTTACTAATTAAAATAGTAAATTCAGTAATAAAATAGTATGTATAATTATTAAAAAATTCCAGAGGAACTCAGGGCTTTACCAGGTCACCCTGAGCGCTATCTGGTTCAGGTACCGAGCTTCACTTCAGACGCGAGACTATCTAACACTATGCACTAATGTGTGGTAGCCACCGCCATTATTATACATGCGATCCATCTTTCAGTATAGCTATTACAATTTCACTTTCTTATACTATAAGAAAATAATAAAGAGTACAAACTCCACTACAGCTAGATTAAAGCTATAATTAGGGCTTCTGATTTTCGGTTTTAACCGATAAAACACCCCCGATACAAAAAAATGTAATCGGTGGATAGCCAATAAACACCGGAAAACAATGTAAAAACTGTGGAAATGGTTAATCTATTCACATTGACTTTACCCTTTTCACATAAAACCTACTACAAAAATAATAAATACATTTCCCTGTGCTGCTGGGCAATTGAACCGGCTTCCTGACTTGTATCTATCATTGATTCATTCTGAATACTTTAAACCCGCCCCAGCTACTGAATGACAGCACATTCCTACATTTCTATTGGAGACTCCGCTTGCAAGACTTAAAACGAGATTACAATCAAGATGGAGGCTTGCTAGCGGGATTTAAAGCTGTATTACAGTTAAGACATGGAGGATTTAAAACAGAATTGTGGCGAAATGTACAAAAATGCCTATACACAAAAACCCCAGAAGAATGTGCCCATGACCATAGGGATTTTGTTGTGGAAGACAGCCAAGGAAAGAAGGTACAACTTAAGTGTGCAAGTACTGTCAAGTTACTATACATATTTTGACAAACACACACAAAAAAAAAAAAAAAACGATCAAGCATTTTGGAAAGTAACCGAAAACACTAATTTCATACAGTATATAAAACTCGAAAATAGCTCAAAAATAAGCACCGAAGTCACACTGTCGCCTACAGGGGGCTTCCAATTGGCCGTTGATACTCACTGACCTTTCACTTCGGGTAGCATGTTAGGTTGCTGAACTTTGCCTGGTGCAAATAAACACTAGATACAATGCATCCAGGATGCTAGACAGCAGGGCTTCATACAGTATACCAGGGCTTCTGTTTTACGGTTTTTATTAATTAAATTTATCGTTGCTTATTTTCAGCTTAGTTTTATGTAGATACCCCGAAATTGTTTTTATTCAGGGCTTTCGATTTTTATATAAATGTATGAAATTATTGTTTTCGGTTACTTTCCAAAATTCTTGGGCGTTTTTTTGTCACATGTATAGTAACTCCTGTGTCTATTGGATATACACCCATTTCAGGGATCTGTAATATGAAACTTTTTTTTTTTAATTAATAATCTAGTATAATCAAAGAAAAATACTACACTTATGTATGTGGAGACAATAAAAATGATTAATTATAAAATGTTTGATTTACTGGTAGTTTTTAAAAATATATATATTTTACCAGCGCCTCACCTTTTAATTTATGCAAACATAAATATGATTTTATTCAGGATAAATATATGTATATATAAAACGGCTTTGAAAAACAACAACCTCCTTGATCCAAAAGGATGAAAAATGGACTTGAATATGTGTGCCTCGCACAGAACGAGGACATCAAAAAACGTCCTAACAGTGAAAACCCCTTGTCCGCCTAAACATCCACATCATCATTTGCTCCAAGTAAAACTAAAAAAAATTCTTGAATACAAATTAAAGGCTATGTCCTTTGGGACTACATAATACAGCAAATGTATACCCAATAAAATGTTTTTATTTTCAGTACAAACCATGAAATATACGCACGCCTGGATGGTTAAAAGCCCTTGGCTTCACCCGGTGTCTGTATATTTCATGGGAACTGCACAACCTGTTGTGGTTTATACTTATTTCAGTAGATAAATACTGTGTTCAAAATGTCAAGGTAAAGCATATAAACCGAACTGTACTGTAATACAAATTGTAATGCAGATGTTAAAGGCCACACAAAATGTGTTAAATCATTTTTCTAGTTAAAAAAGGGTTTTCTAATTCATTATTTTAACTTACTTGGAGTTTAAATCATGTAGATCATACTCAATCAGCCTGAGAAAATATCTCAAAAGTTCTACAAGGAATTCTGTGAGCCCAGGCTGAACTGGACCAGGAGTGTGGTGGCAGAAAGGTCCACCATCAATACAGAATCTAAAATGATAAAGCAAAACATTATGATTAACCTTTCACAATATGGCCATGCACTGTTCAGAAACCTCACATCCTGCAGAAAAGTCTTAATGAATAACTTTTTTTTTGTTTTACTGTAAAACAAGCATAAAAGTATACTTCAGGACAGGACTCGGTTCAGGATAGTGATTTGTTTTAGTACCGATTGTAATCTGCCCCACACTCGATATGCCTTGTCTTGTCTTTGTATTGTATTATATTTTTTTAAACTTGTAGTTCGTCCAAAAATCAGAAATGGAGCCGGTTCTATGCATTGTATTTTTTTAAATTCAAGTTTAATGATGTTCATGAAACTGCTTAAATCTACCAAAACTGAATGATAAAGCTTTCTGAATAGTGCCCACTCTCAAATTAAAACTGTATAGTAAGACTTTTAACCCCCCCCCCCCCCAAAAAAAAAAAAAAAACAGTGTCACATTTCTGTGCTTGTCTTCCCTGACAAAGTAGCATTTTTTTGTTTACCCAAGCAGTTTGACTGCTGAATACAGTGGTTTATCTTTCATACCTTATAGCCATCTCCAGCAATGACCATGTCCCTTTTTTACAGTCAGGACACTGGAGAATGTCCAGGAAGTAACTCACTCTCAAAGGTACCCGCCATGGAGGGTTATGGTGGAGAATCTCTAGCAAAATACCCATAAACATGGGAGAGAAAACTGGACCAGCATCACCCTGACAAAATAGAAAAGTCAAGCCACAGAAGTATTTATTTTATAGTTTGATACACCCACATCCCAACAGCTCATGTGAAGCAAATTCTGGGGAGGGGGGATCCTGTGGTTGATGATGCTGTACATACACTGCTTGTGTCAGAGCAAGTATCATATGCTTGCAAAAGAAGAGCTGTGTAACTCATGTCCACATGGTGGTAAAGTGTCTGAAAGTGGTACAATTCCTATTATGATGACTGGTGACTGTTGACCCCCGCCCCCGCAATGTGAGGGAAGACCAAGATAAGACCTAACTAGAAGACTGGAACACATTGAACTAACCAGCAAAGAAATCTCCATGCTTCTCCATGACTGAAGTTTCAGCATTTATTTATTGTGTTTACTTTTTATTTATTATAATTGGGATAATTGGTAAGACTTACATTAGAGGATTAAGTTGCATTGTTATGGAAAACATGTATGAATGAAGTTCCCCCCCAGCCCCCAGACCCCTTTACCTCCAGTGCATGTTTCATTAAAGAATGAATAAGTGGGGCAGGGGGGAGTCCACCAGCTGATAGACAGTATCTGAGCTCCTCCAGTGCTTCAGTGAAAAGTGCATCCGCTAGAAGATATTCAATCCTGTGAATGGAGCCCTGGCTAAAACCAGAATTAATACTCTGGAAAGACAGACAAAAATAATTAAAATAAATGTATTTCTCATCATATCAACTACTATGAATGCAAACATGTATATCCTTATATGTTATGTATCAGATTAAAGATTATAAAACAAACTTTTTGATATTAAGGCAAAGCTTCAGAAAGAAATAATTTAACCGGTATAAAACTAGCATGGAACTACTCAGAACAATCCTTTGACTGCAACTAAGTTGTTTTTTGCTAGTTTTAAACTCTTACAATTATTTTAGTTTTAAATTCTTACAATTATTTTAATTTCACACACAAAATGTGACTTTGCATAGGAGTCTTCAGCATTTACATTTTCATGGAAACTTTACAATGATGTGTTAATTTATCCAGGAAAGCGTTAGAATTAGAAACAGCATTAAATAATACATTTTGGGAAGCAGAATATCCACAAGACCAAATCTAGCATTGACATATCTTGATACCAGTCTCTGAAAATTAGTATGGTTTAGAATTGGCAATGCTGCAATGGCAAATCAAAAAGTGATTTGTAAAATAAAAATGTATTAGTTGTGTATTGTGGGGAAAAGTGAGAGATGTAATGTAAAGTGTTATCAGCATTGTATAATCTTTGTTAGAAACGTTCTTACAGTAGACACTTGCTAATCCAGACACTAGTAGTCTGAACTGCCCTGCAATCATATTCATGTTATCATAATGAAATTCACGCTTATAGAAGCTAGTAAATATACTGCAAACCGTGACCTGCTTATGTAAAGCACAATGCAGGTCCTGAAAAAAGTAATTTAACTTAAAACAGAAACAGACTTTCAAATGAACACCACAAGAGAAACCCACAGAACACTTATAAACTTAATAAAGAAGATTATTATAACATTTAAAAAAGACCAAAAACTGTACTAAAAGCCATAAATAAAAATAAATAAAAAGATAAAAGCTAGGTGTCCATATATTCTAGTTCAACAGGACTCCCTGTTCTGTGTTACAGCTTATGCATCATATTGTGACCTTGGTATATAGTTACACCCCATTAATACGGTACCTGGCCTTGGGGAACATCTGTGATATAACAATCAATAAGGGTTGGCACATATTTGCTCTTCAAAGCCTGAAAAAAAAAAGACAGACGTACAAACAAACAAACAAACAAATAAATAAATAAATAAATAAATAAATAAATAAACAAACAAACAAATAAATAACACTTGGCAGAGTGAAAATTTCAAATCCTGTTGGTTTAAAAAAAACAAACACAACATTCAAATACATTGCATATCAAAATTATATACACACACAGTTGGAGTAAAACATTTACATGCCCCAATGGAAATGTATAACTTCTTGAAATTTCTTGAAAACAAATAATTACAGGAACAATCTTTTGCAGCAAAACTTTTGCTTTTGTGCATGAGGAATAAAAGTTACAAAAAATTGATGTCTACAAGTATTTATTTGAACAATTTTTTTGCAAAACTCAAAAAATGCTAATTCAAAAGTATTCATACCCTGACAAGTTGAGGTACCTTTAGCAATAATAACCTTTTTTAAACGATTAGGATATTTGTCAATGAGCTTTTGGCATGATTCTTTAGGTGATTTCTAACCATTCTTCAACGCAAAATTGTTCCAGTTCATTCAAATTCCGAGGACTTACCTAGTGCACAGCCTTCTTCAACTCATACCAAAGATTCTCAATTAGGATGACCACCTTTTCAAAATGCAGAAACGGGATGCCTGCCATTTCTTATGCTGGGGTATATTTACATATTTTTTTAACTTTTAACCGAAGGGGAGGGGGGGGGGGGGGGGGTAATGATTAGTTGTAGTGATTGTGAGAATAAAATGATTAGAAATGGAACCAGCATAAAATATCTGTGAGCTATTTTTTCCTTTAAGTCTGTATTTCAAATAGGTTTATTTGTAGCTTTTATTGCTGTCAACTATTTGGCTGTCACTGTAGTTGCTGTTCTGTCTCGATGGCAGCATGTTATGTTTATTCATTTTTAAAAAGGGAAACTCAGGAAAGAACAGAAATGCAGCACTCTGACTGAAACACTTTACAGCATGTTGATACAGTGTCGTTATCGGCATGAGATGAGATGTCGGTGTGGTTCACTTGTGCGTACCATGTGAAAGGTTTCTGGGGGGCGCGCCTGGATATATAAATACATTTTTTTTTGTTTTAACTGGCGAGCGAGCAAGTGTAAGGCATTGCAAAATAATGCGGCAGGGACAGTGCTATGATGCGCTTTAAACAGATATGCTATGGTTTGACTGTGATGCCAAACTGTAAGACTGCACTGTGTCTATGAATTCGGGATAAATGCCGTCCCAGAGGCATTCAGCCCGGGACCGGGACTTGATCTTTACATTTCTGGACTGTCCCGCCCAATTAGGGACGGGTGGTCACCCTATTCTCAATTGGATTTAGATCGGGACTTTGACTAGGCCATTCCAGAACCTTGATTCTATTCTTCTTTAACCATTCTGCAGTAGATTTTGATGTGTGCTTTGGATCGTTGTCGTGTTGGAACGTCCAGTTGAGCTTTAAACCAAGTTTTGTAGAGGAGGGTTTCAGATGATTGGCCAGTATCTTTTGGTATGCTATGGAATCCATTTTACCATGTATTGGAACTGAATTTCCTGTGCCATCAGAAGAAAAACAGCCCTATAGAAGAATATTACCACCTCCATGCTTGACAGAAGGTATGGCGTTTTTTAATTTGTACGCCTCACCAGACTTTCTCCAAACGTAACGACTATCAGCGTGACCAAATAGCTTGATTTTTGTTTGGTACGTCCAACTGAAATACATGGCCGTTATTTCACTGGGGGTTGCTCATCGAGGTGTTATTACATATTAGGTCAGTGGCTTTAATTTCATTATATTACACAGTTAAAATATCTTTGATGTGACGAAGTTGCTAAATGTAATGAATAGCCTATTTCAACGGAACCGGCGCCCTGTGTTTGGCTTCTACTGTGAAACATCGAGTGAATTTTTTTTTTTAAATCTATGCGTAACTTTCGTTTTCTTTTTAATGTGGATTGATAACAAAAAAAGTTTACCTTTGATTAGTAGCTGTTTTATCGACCTGTGCTTCATGGAATTAGCAGTAACATCTGCCTACTGTATTTGACTATGTCTTGTTTTGTTTATATGACGGTAGAGGAAGATACTTCCTGCTCCTGGCTGTCATTACATGACACTATTGTAATGTATCAAGTGTGTGGGAGGTACTGCAGTTTGAATCTTTTTTTTAGGAACATTAGGAACCACGTGTTTTTGCTATATACTGTATTACTTCAATTTGGCGCTGCTGCGTTTATTTTAAATTGACTGCGGCCCTTAAACGAGGGCGGCCTTTATTAATAATACTATGCTTTACAAACGCTGCAATACTTTATTAAATGATTTAAGGCATTTTTAGAAACGGCACCAGGAGAGGCTCCGATCCTCAGCACTATTCTCTTGAGTGTTTTTGGGACTTGAATACAGTACATTTACTGAAAGTTAATGAGAGCCTATTAGGTAGGAGTTGGGAGGTCAGGCGAGTACTGTACCAGCGAATCAGGAGTGTGTATTGGTAGTTGAGTGTGATGCAGTTGTTTTTCTTAACGAAAAATATTCCCTCTGAATATCGGTTTGATTTCTGTTAACTAAAATATATCCTATTCGGTTATTTTCTTTTTTTCTCACTGTAATTTACTCTGAAATTGAGCCACCTGGCTGCCCCCCATGGTTGCAGACCACTGAGAAAAACCATATCCCATACAATTTTCCTCTCCTAAATTTGGGCTGCCATTTGTATGTAGACAACTTCTACACAAGAATCCCTCTGTTTAGGGTTTTGTACACATCCCAATAAGACCAAACCGGAAGGAATCTCCCCATCAATTGGTAGCCAAGAAACAGATTTGTGGCGAAACTAGCACTCTGCGCTGTGAGGAACTGCTGGCAATGAAATACACAGATAAAAAGGATGTGTACCTCCTCACCACCATTCACAATGAGGCCACGGTGGCAGTTCCTGTGCGAGGTCGGGACACTCGCACAAATTAGCCTGCGTGTGTGCTGGACTACATCAGACACATGGGAGGTGTAGATAAGTCGGACCAAATGCTGGAGCCATACAATGCTGCAAGGAAGACCATGGCATGGTATAAAAAACTCGCCATGTACATGGTCCAGATTTTGTTATACAACAGCCATGTTATGTACTGTACGGCTCCAGAAAACAAGCTTACTTTTCTAGCCTTTCGGACTACTGTCATCTCCAGCCTCATATTTGCCAGCCAAGAAATGCCAGAAACAGTAAGATTAGAGATAGTGGCTAGACTTACTGAACATCATTTTATACGGACGCTGCCACCATCTGGGAGTAAAGCAAAGCCACAAAAAAAGTGCTGTGAATGTTCCCGCAAGGGCATGCGGAGGGATACACGGTACTACTGTCCTCACTGTCCCTCTCAGCCAGGCCTGTTTGGAGGAGTGTTTTGAAAGGTACCATACAGTACATGAGTCCTAGAAAGACTAAACCCCAGAACAAACCACCATGACCAGTATTGCAAAATGTTGCGTTATCGCGACCTTTGTGTGTGTGTGTGTGTGTGTGTGTGTGTGTGTGTATATGTATATATACAACCTTAAGATGCAGTGAGTGTAGACAAGTACCTGACACAGGCAAATTATGAAGGTAATTATCCCACACTGTAGGCTACTGTCAGATGTTTTTTCTCTTAACTTAGAAATGCTTATCTGTTAAGTCATAAGCCATTTTGATTGCTCATGTGATCGGAACCCACATTCTGTACTGCGATACATGCCTGAACCAAACATGCCTTTTAGATCAATTACATGTAGCCCTATAAACACTCTTAACAAGCAGTTCTATGTCTGGCCTGATGTGGAATGACCCTCCAAACAGTCCTTTTGCTGTGCTCTTACCTCTGGTGCACAGATCTCATCCTTCAGTGTGCTTTCCAATTTGGACCACTCCTCATCTCCCATATCGAAATCAGTAAGTATATCTGTTTGTGAGTTTACAGTGCTGCATTGAGACAGATCCAGGCAATTCTCCTCATCAGAATCCAACATGTGGGCCCGGGACTCTGCAATCTCCTTCTGTGTCAAAAAGAAAATCCAAAATCCAGATCCATTTAGATCAATCTGCCCCGGCATAAAAAGGACCTAGATTCACGTCTTCATTGGATGAAAAAGTACTCATCAGGAAACGTGCTTTTAAATATACCAGACGCTAGAGTTACTGAATGAATAACACAGGCAGATCTACATCCAGTATTGCTCTGATCGGTGTTATTTAAAAATAGTTGACACAGCACCATTTAGTGATGGTAGTACTTACCCCATATAAATATTCACCTATGTAGCTCACAGAGTAGCAAGGTACATTTAAGGCCTTCATGTGCTCTTTATCAATTTCCACCTTTTTCTTGAAAACATGTGTAATTTCGCTGGATGCAGATATCTGCTGGTACACAATGGCATTCCCAGCTTTCAAGACACTATTATAAAAAAAGAAGAAAAAAAGAGAAACACCAATTTGACAGTGTATTTAATTACCATCCAGTATGTACCACTCAGAGAAGTGAAGATCCTTACCGTTCAAACATCTGCCGGTGTTCATCATCTTCAGTGAGTAGAACAACTTTCCAGCCTTGGAAAGCACCTGGCATCTTGGAGCTGGCCAGCTTCTGACGCCAGCATTTAGCAGAGTTCAGGATCTGAAGTTCACGTGGGGACCAGTCCTTCAACACTGATGAATGCCACTGATAAGACTGTTCATTCAGCCACCTGCCATGCTTACCACTGTCTAATACATACTCTGGAGGTAGTATCCATTTACCTATCAAGAAAGGGAATTAAAATGGATGAAACCAGACAAATTAGCTACACATGGACAGATATATTTTTGATGGGACGTGGACTGACCATGGATGATGGCTTATTTAACCACAGGAATCATATGTTTGATTAACTATATTGAAAAACCAACAACATCCAGTATAAATCTAGAAATTGTGACAAAAGATAGACATGGATCTGCAGTTTATCACCCAATCAGAAAGTCTGTGAAATACAAGGACACTGACAGACTACTGTTAGTACAACTATATGAATTAATTCATTTTAAAATAATTTTTTTATCAAATGGCTTAAACCTAAAAAAAGAAATGACATTCGGTTCATCAGTTAAAACGTTGTTTCATGTTTCCATCAGATTCAACTTTTTCAGATTCTGGGCAAAGTAACATTCTGTGTCGTCGTTTTTGGTACACGAAAAAGTGTATTTATTCAAGCTGAATGAACATCTTCATATTTACACAGACATTATCATAATTACTACTGTTCTGTTCAATATGCAGAGCAGAAGGATTATTTAGATTTGTTATTTCAAGCAAGGGTGCGTCATTTAACACTAGAACGACCAAGGCGGTCATTTTGACCGTTTTTGGAATTTAAATTACGGTGTGTGTGTTTAAGATACAGAGCTGTGCTTTCCTGACTTTTCCTAAATATATGCATGAATTACCCTGCCAGAGTGAATCGCGTAGCTACAAAAATTAGGGAGATAAAATACTGTCATATCTATTCCAACCAGAAGCGGTCAAAATGACCGCTACATATAAAACATATTATAACAATTAAATGTTGTGGTATTATTTGTATTTATCAGTCGGAACTTGCCGCCATGTATTGAAGTTTGATTATATCAGGCTGCATTCCTCAAGTGCACAGTCTTCTGACATTTCTATTGTTTCAATGAGCCTCCTGGTAGCCCAATCAATCAGCCTTGACAGCACACAGCGCCATGCTGTCTGTCTGCAACTCTGGTTACTATACAAGTCACTCATTTTTCTAAGAAACTGATTGTTACCCCAATACACATTGAAAACGGATCACAGAAGACGCAGGACAGCAAAGCAATGTTTGGAATTACTGCAAATTTTACCAAACAACGATTCTGATGCAACAGAGACAGACAATGACAAATCTGGCTCTAGCAGACTGGGTTTGCAAAGATGAATCTTCCAGCAGCAGACACCGAGGGCGCAGGAGATCCTATGGAAGAAAAGCAATCCTGTGGCAGCCCCTGCAAGGATGCCAGCCACTTCACCTGTATCAGCCCCTGCACCTGATCCAGCCACTACTTCACCTGGGGCAGCCGCTTCTCCAGCGGTAGCGCCAGCACCACCTGGCTTGGAACACTATAAATCCTGGTGTTGAAGCTGCAGGTAGAAGGGGTGAACATAATATTTTGAGGGAAGTTCCAGGGCCCACGGCATATGCAAAACACAACATTGATGAGAGCACATTGAGTGCTTTTCACCTATTGATTGACATGCATATGCTTCACCACATACAACGTTGCACTGAAGCAGAAGCCCACCGACAACTACAAGATGATCCCTGGTCAATGCCTTTGGAGGAAGTAGAAGCTTTCATTGCACTGGTATATGCTCGTGGAGCATTTGGTGCCAGAAGCCTGGGTTACTGTTGATAGCTGTGCCAAATGCAGTCTGCGATGTGTGCGATTTGTGCCAGCACTTAGACTTTGTAAATGATTGTAAATGAAACCCATTCTGTTTAAATGTTTATTTATTCATGTCATTTTCATTTATAGTGTGTCTGTATATTTTATTTATATACTTATTTACATTGTTTCAGTTGTACAGTTTTGTATGTACCTGTACATACACAAATTTATTTTCAAATATTTGTTTATTTCATTTTTTACAGTTTTTTGAGGTTGCACTTTATGTAATGTCTGTATATAAACACATTTCTGTTCAAATGCTCGTTTATTTACAATGTTTCGGTTGTGCAGATGCTTTATATGACGTTCCTGAATAAAACTACAACTTATATTCAATTGTTTGTCCTTTCATTATAATATTTATGTTGTTTTTAATACGCTGGTCAAATTGACCGGTCATGGTTGTTCTATGTATGCTGTGAAACAAGTACTGACTCTTGCCACTAGTGGGCGTAGTTTCCCTGGCAGGAATGAGGCACTTGCGTACTTCTGAAGGCGAGTGCTTCTTATTTACAATATTTACAATACAAAGTTGTTTAATTTACAACAGACACTGGCCCTGTGTGGGCGGCTAACTGTCTCACTTCTTGAACCCTCAGACTACTGCTGGCCGACGAGCTTCCTCGGCAGGACAACCGGAACAGTTCAGGTAAGTGCTTGTTAGACTCCCTCTGCTGGGTAACCGAAGCAGCACACGTAAGTATTCGTTGGGCGCCCTCTGTTGTACAACCGAAACAATGCAGATAGGTGGTCATTGTGCGCCCTCTACTGGGAAGCCGGAACGTAACAGGTAGGTGGTCGCTGGGCTCCCTCTGCTGGACAGCCAGAACAGTAACAGGTAGGGGGTTGCTGGGGTCCCTCTGTTGGAGAGCTGGAACAGTACAGGTAAGTATTCCTTGTGCTCCCCTGACGGGAGGCTGGAGTGGAACAAAGAGGTGACGCTGGGTTCCCTTTGCTGGAACCCTGGAGCGGGTTGACTGTAGGCTGGTTTCCCCGATATGTCCACACAGGAAGGAGGCCCCGCATCCAATGGACAACCGGCAAGCTTTCGGAGAGCTCCAAACAAAAACTTTGTCGCAATAAACAGTGTTTTGCCTACCCCGCTCGAGTGTCCTGTGTGTGTTTTCATTTGTTTTTTTAACTTGCAGGAGTCCCCCGTACACACACATTATAGACCCCAATAACTTGGCGTAATACGCCGGGACAGCGATTAAACTTTTGCTGCCGTTCCAAATACACAAATTTCCCGGCTATGTCTCCGAGGCACTTCACACACAAAGGAACAAACAACAAACAGTGCAAACGAAACGCTAGAAAATGCAGTCTTAAAACAAACACTTTAAACAAAACAGTCAAAAGCGAACAAAACTGGAAAACCTATACAATACAGTGTTGCGTAACTACCTACTATAAAGCTGGTCTTCGTAATAGTCAGTCAGCACGCCAAACAAGTCTGGGAATGTCTCCCCACCGCAACACCCCAGCTTGTTCTGTCTGCTTCCCTATATATCCCCAGGCCCCACCCCTTCCTGACTGACGCTGAGCTTTCTGGGGCGTGTAGTTTTTTCTGTCTGGGGCTGTTTTCTTAAAGGGCCCTGAACCTTTTCCTTCACAATGCCTATAAACACGGTCGTTCTAGTGGTATAAGGTTACCTTGTATAAATGCATAATATTAACAATAACAAAATTATAATAAATATTATTAATAATAACAACAACAACAACAACAATAATAATCAGAATTCTATTTTGTATTCTAATATTGCAGTTTGGACAGTTTGGAACTTACCTGCAGCAGAAGCAGCTAAAAACTTTTCACTTGCACATGCTCTTCTTACAATAAGATGTGTAGAACAGTCTCTGTAGATCTGGGGGGAAAAAGACCCCAAAAAATCCACTGTCATTTCCATAATAACACTGCCCCAAAAATGCATGGATCTGTATTTAAATAATATTTATAAATATTGCTATATCTAGAGTTTAACAGCTTTTTAGTATTCAACAATACAACGCAATTAACTTAATTAAAACAAAGAACGTTTTACTGTATGTAATTAATGTTCACACACTTACATAAAAAAAATGAATGGACTGTCCAAGAGTCATACCACACTAACACTGATTACCAGGATATCAACACAGCACTGCTGCACAAATAATCTGCATATTTAAATCACCAGTTAGTTGACTAGTTATGAGCAGTAAGGACACTATAAAGTATATTAAAAAAAAAAAGGTCAAGAACTTTATATTGTACTTTTAGCTAAGGGAATTATAATAAGTACAAAGAAGGTACATGACTATAAAAAGAGGCAAATGAGGGCAGGGATAAAATTAAAAAGTCAAAAATACATTCCAATATGTGAACAAATTAGGTCATTTATCAGAAGTAACCTTCAACTGCTATTTTGCAAATCAACTGGTTGACAGGTACAGTCTGCTGTTTTATTAACTTACATTAAATTACACGTTAATGGAGATGGTCTAAATCATAATCTTTTTTTCTAGTGGTCGCCAATTGTTGTTTTTTTTTTTTTGTTGGTTTGTTTTGTTTTCTCCCCAATTTAAGTGTCCAATTATTTTTGTTTAGCTCAGCTCACTGCTACCACACCCGCGCTGACTCGGGAGCGGCGAAGACAAGCACACGCTGTCCTCCGAAGCGTGTGCCGTCAGCCAACCGTTTTTTTTCACACTGCAGACTCACCATGCAGCCACCCAGAGCTATAGCGTCGGAGGACCACTCAGCTCTGGGCAGCTTACAGGCAAGCCTGCAGGCGCCCAGTCAGACTACAGGAGTCGCTGGTGAGCGGTGAGGTGAGAACACCCTGGCCGATCTAACCCTCCCTCCCCCCGGGCGGCGCTCGGCCAATTGTGCACCGCCCCCTGGGAGCTCCCGTCCTCAGTCGTCAAAGCAATAGCCTGGACTCGAACTCGTGACGTCCAGACTATAGGACGCATCCTGCACTCTACGTGAGTGCTTTTACTGGATGCGCCACTTGGGAGCCCCTAAATCATAATCTTAAAAACAAATCCTAGCTTTTAAATGAAGTCTAGAACACAAAATTGACTTAATATATTATATACATCCATGCTCACATGGGTTACATGTGGGAGGGCTGGTTCCAAATCCAGTATGGAATTGAAATCTGTATCTTTACAAATTCATCAGGGGTCGTTCCCCTTCGACCTGTGACCTTGCAAAGGTCAACCTAAAGTGAGAAAGGGCCCTTGACCAGAAAAATCACCCAGGGTGCAATTTAGATGCTACCAACATGTGTAGCACCTCGTTCAACTTGTATTGAATAGGGCTTTTCAGAAAAAAATACTAGGAGCACCCTACTCACTTCTGGCAAATTGCCAGATGAGGGGTAACTGACGAGTTTTATTCGAAACTTCAGCCTAACCCTTTACCATGTAGGGGATGAGTATCCTAAAATGTAGGTATTGCTGTAAGAACCTTAGAAACCAGTCTTCCAAATTCTGTGAAAAACTTTTGGTTTCAAGTCCCACTACTGGGCATTAAACCCCCTTGAAATTTGAATGTTTGCTATTTGTACCAAGTTTATGCCGTAATAACTTGCGTAAGGGGACTCCAAAAAATCACCCAAAGATATGTTTGGATAGATGTTAATGAGATCTACAAGCATCAAGCAAAATATGTTGGTATCCGATCATTAATTTAGAGTAGCCAATTATTTTTAGGCTCAGCTCACCGCTACCACCCTTGCGCTGACTCGGGAGGGCGAAGACGAGCACACGCTGTCCACTGAAGCGTGTGCCGTCAGCCAACTGCTTTTCACATTGCAGACCCACCATGCAGCCACCTCAGAACTACAGCGTCGGAGGACAACACAGGTGCCCAGCCAGACTACAGGGGTTGCTGGTGTGCGGTGAGCTGAGGACACCCTGGCAGACATTATGGTTAGGGACCTGGGTTTTTCACAACTTGTTTTTTTAACCTGCAATTCAGTCCTAAACCTCCAGATGTCTGTGTAGCCACTCCAGCTAAACTGATCAAAAGAATAATTAAGTAATCACTCCATAAAATTCTGGCCAATTAGAAAACACCCCCTAATTACGTGGGACAATTATTGCCATTCTAGAAACTGATGTGTTTAAATTAAAAGCTTGACTTGAGACTTGTTATTTTAGAACAAATAGATGCACCAACAAACTCAAATAGCATTTCTTTGAAAAATCACATGCAGCAATATCTACCTGGTGTGCTGCACACTGATGGGTAGAACTTATTTTGAAAGCAGTAATGTTAGAGTTCATCAAATGTAATATAAAGTTATAGAATTTATAAAAACAGTGTGTTGTTAAAACTTTCCATGAAGTTTTTGAAAAATTGACACATTAATACAACCCTGATCAATGCAGAATAAAACCATGTTTTATTTAACCAGCTCCCAAGTTTCTAAAAGCAGTAAGGATTTTAGACCCACACCATGTTTGTAGTTTGGATAAAGAACCACTCCTGTTAGATTGTATTCCACGGTTTGATGCTGACTGTAAATCAGAAATGGAGGGATATCAGCTATATGCAAAAGAAAATGGTAGTGGAATTTCTTTGACCGAATTTAGCACGAAAGGCTAAAATATATTAGTCAGTTGTTATCAATTCTGTGGATGCTGCAAGAAGTGTTTCTTCATCTGCACACATTTTCACAGAGCAACGTCAATCCTCGAAAGAAGACCGGCTTAACCAACTGACAATGCTTTAGTTTAATAACAAAATATAATGCACAAGAACTGAGAATGGATTTTTTTTCTTTCATGCAACAAAGGAACACTTATGGGCTTCTTATGAACAACCTTTTTTTATTTATATATATATATATATATATATATATATATATATATATATATTATATTCAAAGAACAAAACAAAACCACTAAAAACAACAGACATCAACACACACAGCTTACATATGTTACAGAATCTATCAAACGCCCAGATTCCAGTAAATGGGCAGATACTGTATCAAGAAAATGTAATATTTTTTTTTTTACTAAATGATTTGCAAGTGTAGTGGTAAAGTAAAATCTATAAATAATGTATTTACAATTCTCTGAAATAGTATTAAAAAACATCCTTTTAAAACCCTGTTATACATATTGACAGGGATGCAAGGGTCAGTAGCCATCTACAGCGTTCTGTTTACTAATCTGCTAACATGTACTTTGTAGTAATGGGATGAGCAATTAAAATGGTTGAATTAACGTAATGAGATGATTGTTTAATGACTGATCATCATGTGGCTTACTGTGGAGGTTATTTCTACATCTTGGGGCTGTAGGACTAAATTAAAAGGTACAAAAGTAAGTCGTGAATCGTGAAAAATGCAGGGCTCCAATTACAGTAAATGCATATTTGATTTTTTTATGTTTTTTTTTGTTGTTGCAATTAGTGAAGAACAAATGGCTTTTGTACATATACTGGTCCTGCTCTTCTGCAAATGTTTTATAGTGGAACTCATACACAAGAATCAATGCAAAAAGGACAACTTATCACAGGGAAGACCCAGAGCACTGAGTTACTTCTGGGAGTTAAAAATGGATCAACTGCTTTGTACATAAACTTGTAAAAAAGAAAATGTACATAACTGGTTTACTGTAACAGTTCAGGACAATTCGAACAATATGTCCTTCTTCAACTGGCTGCAGTGCAGAAGTGTTTTCAAATTAGAATTTTATGAATCATACAGTCAGCACCGCTTTATCGGGACGCTTCGGGAGAAGGAAAAATATCCTGAATAAGCAGCTGTCCTAATTAAACGAGAGGCAGTTGAGATGACCTTAGTCAGACTTTTTTTACTCTTAATGAAAAGATAAAGAATGAAATCACATCACATTATGATCAAATGTTAAATACATCATTTGTCCATGTTTTTTTTATACCTAAAAATGCAGACATGCCAACTTTCTTTGCAACAGCAGCCTGAGAAACCACAGGCGGCTCCTCCTTCTCACGAGTTCAACGTGGTTTACGCAAGTCATAGCGAATCACGTACTCCCTGCACTGTACTACGTGGCCTGTCTTGCTTTGAAAAGCAATCTCCGTTCATCATTTGAAAATACCCCAATTAAACGAAGTGTCGTCCCAATTAAACAACATAAATAGCATTTTGATTAACTTTCTCCCATAGTTGTATCCCATTTAATCAGCAATCCTGATTATCAGGATCCCGATAAGGCCGCGCCGACTGTAGTACCAAGAATATGCCTATTTGACTCAACAGCAAGCAGGTTTTAATAGAAAACCATACAGCTAAAATTACTTCTAGGGAATGCAAATACACAGGTATGTCAAGGTCTGCTTTCCGGTGAAATAATTGCACTTTTATTTTAATAAGCTGTGTTAACTCTAAATGGTTATGTCCAGGAAGCCTTTATTTTACAGGTACATGGATCATTTAAAGTGTTTGAAATAATTAGTGCTTAAAATATCATCAATTTTCCTAATATGTCTTCAGGGATAGTGAATAAGCATATAATGATCCAAGCAAGAACAATAAAGAATCATACATGCAGTAGCAGGATATTAAATGGGAAAGGTACAAAATATTAAAGTTCCATGAAATTATAAAGAAGAACAAACCCACCGAACCACCGAGATATGTACCCCCCAGTGCCTGGATACACACTAGTATTTTCTTCTTAATGCTCAATCTTTTGAGTCCAGATATTTGGATAATAGGAGTTTTCCTTGTATCAGCCATCCTAAAAAACAAAACAAAAACAACTTAATACATTATTTGCAGAACACAAACAGGGAACATACAGCGAAAGTTTCATAGAGTGAAGATTAAATGTTGGGTTCTACTCTTAAACATTGGAATTAAAATAGAAAAATAACAGGATTCCCTAAAACGCTATTCATCCCTTAAAGCCTGATGTGCGCGGTTGTATCAAGATTTATGGCAGAACTGAACATCTCTCTCGTGTATAGATGGTGCTAAGGACCATAATGATGTCAGGACTTGGCAACATCACAACCAGGGCTTGGGAGTGTAACAACAGGATAGGCACCACAATATCCCCGTTGCCATACCATATGTACCACGATACATGTGATGGTCCCGGTGGGCTACTTATATGATGCATAAGAAGATCAAATTATTATTTAATTAAGAACTATTTTGTTAAAAGACCAAAAAACATGATGATAGTATACATTCATACCAACTATAAAACACACTTGTTCTTCATTAAAAGCACCACTTGGTCCACCACAATGAGCTATGCTGTGCTTTTGGTCTCTTATGATAAAAAAAAAAAAAAAACACACACTACACATAACTCTATTACGATATATAACGTAAAGGAAATATCACGACTCATCAATACACAATGAATCGTTACACCAGAAACCACCTGGCATCCCTTGAGCTTGTAAAATCCAACAGCGTTAGCTGGTTCATTTTGAGCACATCCTGACTACAAACAGATCACATAATGCTGTGACCTTTAAGCTCTGCAGGTCCCACCTGGTGTATAGTAATAGTATAAAACAAGTGGAGACAGCAAAGTTGAAAGGTCAAAGCATTATATATATATATATATATATATATATATATATATATATATATATATATATATTATTTGTAAATCAGAAAATATTCAAAAGGAGCCAGCAACTATGATTCTACAGGCTCAACAGAAATTGTAACAACAGAATCACTTCGAATGACTATAAACATCATAAAAACGGATGCGAAAATAATAATAATAATAATAATAATAATAATAATAAATTTGAATCCACAGTACTTACCTTGCAGGTTGACAATGCACCCCTGGGAACTACTGTACCTGGGTTTCAGCAAATGCGTTCAATCTGTGCAAATAAATACAACACGAATTTACCATGATGTGTTTCACACACACACACACACACACCTACAAGTGTAAAAGATAAGGCAATAAATCCTGCTTATGTTCAGGTAACTAGTCGTGATTGTGTTAAAACTGTTGAATTGAAATTAGAACACGCTCGCTTCAAAAACTACATGTAAACACAACAAGAACTTTCTCGACCCTGGTCTAGATTTTATTTTTAAAAACACACAACGTCTTATAGGTTGAACACTCAAACAACATGGCTTGTGAAACGTGTCAAGTAAAAACAAATAAAATAAATAAATAAAAACTTGTTTTTTTACGTGTTTGTGTATCATCCCGTTTAACCGCAGCTAGAAGTCTGTCAAACACTGTAGTGAAGTTAAATAAACTTGCAAACTTAATACACAAAAGAAAAACGAATACATTTAGTGATACAGTGCTGGAATACTGTCACATACCTTTACTTCTATCTATTTTGAAAACAAGCTGGTAAAACAGATACATACGTTACTAATAATAAACTATGAAACATCAGCGCCAAAACTTTACACAAGTTGCACACATACTGGCATGTGCCATGTTTACAGATAAAGGTAGGGGGGGATTTGGGTTTCTTTGGTAATAGAAACCACACGTTTTCCTGTAGACGTCTGTAAATTTCATATAAATCACTAATAATATCACTATAACTCGTATCTATACAGCTTCTTCTTATAGATAATCCAATAAAAAACTATTTTGAAGCTAAATAAATACCACAACACCCCCATTGTCTTGGAAGTTACGTTCTTTGAGCTGTTATTGCAGACTGTACCACTATTATAAAATGTAAAGGTGCAAGTACAGTTATAAATTGAGGTGGTTCTTTTTGTACATTTCACATATATGATATGCCCTATTTATGTATGAAATATTGCTAAAATAACAATTTTGATTACAAACGTTCCGTTTGTTCCATTAACTTCTGCATTAATTTATATTAACTGATTCTTCCTGTTTTTTATCAGCATGGTGCAACCCTCGCTGTCGGAAGTATCTCACGGTTGTTTCCGGCTGGTTGTCAGAGACGCTTTGGTTTTGTTTCGCTGTTTTGTAAACAGAGAGGTTTTTTTTTTAAGTAGTCAGTGCTATTCAATTCTGGACTGAACACGTTCGTCAACTGGTACCACGAACCTATACATCTTAACTAATAAACACTGAGACTTCATAACAATATGTTTGTAAACACCAGACAATTATATAATATGACCCTATAGGTGCGTTTTTCAAATGTAATATGTTACACTTTTTAAAATTTCGGCTGTGATTTGGTTAGTCATAACGAAAGAAGATACGATTATCATCAACCATAGTGAGGGAAGGTATTTAGTTATGGTGAAGACCATACATTTGATGCTCAGAAATTTTAAACTAGTTTATGTGTTTAACATAATATTAATATAGGTTAGCATTCTGGATTCAACCTTACAGCGACATGCAGGTATGCGGTGTATGTGTTTCTTACAGTATGAGATGTGATCAACTAAAATACGCTGCTCTGTACGTTAAACCCATGCTTAACATAAGCTACTAGTAACATGTCGATTTGATTCAAGAGATGAAGGGCCTTTGTCCGAGGGAATCGATTCTAGCATGATTCTGAAAAGATAATGATCATGAGGTGTAATGAAATTATATTGAACTAGCTTATGTATGAACTACCTTCTGAGGTCTTATGTCGTTTTTTTTTTTTAAATAAAATGTATGTGTTTCCACTACCGAAGTGCACCGGTTCAGTTAATATATCTTTAGCGGTAGCACAAACAGCAGATTTTGTAAATAGTATCATTTCTGCTAAAAAATAAAATAAAAATAAATAAATAAAAACGTGAGGTAAAATCTCAGCAAAAAACGACACAAGCCCTGTTTTACTATACTGCAGCTAGCCCAAAAGGTCAAATAGGGTTGGGCATGGTGGGGAAATTAGGTTAACATCTGTGGAGTGTTTTTAAGCAATTTTCACACATCTTCCTCTGTCTACACCGCCTTTATCTTTCCAGATTTGACTGAAAAACCCCTGGAAAATTGTGGCAGCACCGGTAAGTACTACTGTAGTAGAACTTTATTCAGATAACAGACCTGCTCACATGGTTTGGATACAATGGTGTCATTTGTTATATGGGTCATTCCAGCACGGACCAAAGTCTTGGGAGGTGAATGCTATCACACTCAACTACCCTGGAGCACTCTTCTCAACAACATGGCGTTGATGAGCCAGCCATGTCATTTATTATTAAACTATTTTTAAATACAGATAATGTGTTGCCATTGATCCGCTCTATACAACAACTACTTTAACTGTAGTTACCCATGTATTATTTATATTCTTTACGGATATCTCTGCATTTATCTTACTCATTTAGTGAATGGCTAAACATGTAGTCGTAGGAAACTAAACTGAAGTGTGAACTGGAGATGCACCGATTCTGATTTTGTTTTGGGCCGATTCCGATTACCGATTTTCCAAATCAATAATTGGCAGATACTGATTCTGATATTGTTTTCTTTTTCACTATTAATATTGTAAACCATCACTTGAAGTTGTAATATGACACCTGAAAATGTATTGATGCCTTAAACTGAACGCAGCACAAACACATTTTACTTGCTGTACAAAACGGTAAATAGTAATGTGCATCAAACACACTCATGTCAGACACATAGCCTAACATAAAACACAAACACGGTAACCATTCAGAATAATTTCTACCCGAGATCCTTATTTAAAGCTACAGTTAAAAAATGTAGATGCATGTAGGCTATACACCATGTACACTGGCCTACCGGTATGAAGGTACCAAGAAACGCAGATGATAAAAAGAATCAGAAAGTCCCAAGCATACAAACGGTGGTTATGCATAAACAGAACATATTTTCATAAAGCGTTAACATGATTAAAAGTTTGCTGCAACAACAGAAAAAAAAGTTACAAACAAGATTGTACCTACCTCGAGCCACCACGCCCATGACAGTGTGCTCTGACCAATGCCGAGTTTGCTTGATTATGGGGAGACCCACTGGCACGGCATGTGTATGGAGATGAAAACTGTGAGTCTGAGCCCCATGTTAAATTATAACATCACAGATTTGAGACGGAGCTTTTGAATTTGAAATTCATTGGAATCTATATTGTTTTAAAGTATCTCCACACAGCAGGTTTACTAGACCGCAGCCTGGCAGCAGCGTTGCTGTGTCCTTGAAAAGGGCTAATAACAATAATAATAATAATAATAATAATAATAATAATAATAATAATAATAATAATAATAATAATAATCAGTGATAGTGACAGTGATAGCTGATTCTGATTCTGATCAGATTGGTGCATCCCTAGCGTGAACACATTTAAATTTGACACCTCTACTGACCATAGTGCCACAATGCAATTGGAAATGGTTGAGATGTTTGAAGTACAATGTTATTTTCTATTAGAATTTATCTTGTTACAAGTGACCTATTGCTTGTCTGGATCAATCCTAATTTCGTTAACCATACAGAAAGAAGGAGTGTTGATGTTCCTATTGACACAACAGTCTTACACTTACCCAGCATGCACACTATATATTAAAGTGCTATTGACGGTCACTGATTGGAGCAGAATGGCAGATTAATGTGTATCATTTACTTTCCCACAATTGTCAACTAACAATGTGATAGTAAAGCTGAATCTAATTAATCCAGATTGTTTGGAGTTTACGTTTTTAATATTAATTCAGTAGAATGCTGATGTCTGATTCAGAGCATACCCAGAGAGGGTGTCACTTTTATGACACTTTTATTCTCTGGGTTGCTGGATGGATTCTGTATTATCAATTTTATGGCCCCATACAGTAGTTGCAGAGCACTGGATTGAAATGAAGAAATGCACACTGTATGTTCTTTCAGTTTGGACAGCTCATTAGGAGATAGAGTAGATGGGGCTAGCAGAGTTGAAAAGTCACTGTCACATGATTTAAAAAGAATGAGGATGCTTCTTCAGGCAAGCTCAAAGCCAGGTTAACAGAAAAAAAAGAAATCAATGATGCTTGGAGCAGCAAAACTCAGAACCACCCAGAATGACTGCAAACATCATAAAACATCTATTAATATTACATTACTTTCATACAACTACAGTATGCTTTTCATGCCACTATAAGAACAAGAGCACCAGCCTAAGTTCTAGCATTTATTACAATATTAGTATGGCATACAGGATGGCAAAAAGCGATCTTCTAAATCAGAGTCGTAGGAACCGGTACGGCTGGTACGGTGATGGCTGTACCACTTTTTTTGTCCATTTCAAAACCATATATTATTATTATTTAATTTGTGTTCCCAATTTATTTATTTTTCTCCCAGTTTGGACTCCCCCATCTCCTCACCAATTTCCTAATTGCTTATGCCTCAAAAGTATAGAAAATGGCTATTATTCCCCACAAACTTTGCTTTTGTGACCAGGACAGTGATATTTTGAAATTTACCTATTTCCAATGAGAAAATGGGCGAATTTGTGTCTTTTCGTTCACATAAAGTCAGAAAAAAACAACATATGAATCCAAATTAACATGTATTTATACTAAAGTAATACAAAAATGACTACAACAGATTTAGAAGTGAGTAGTTTTTCGAGATTTACGATTATACTGTAAATCACTTTCACGAATCAGCACCCAAATGTAGTCTCCCATCATGTTCTCGTTATACTGTCCTTGGTAGCGGCATTCAAAGTCCAGTATATCCTGGTGGATGCGCTCGCCTTGCTCCTCCGAGTACGCTCCCATGTTCTCTTTGAATTTATCAAGATGAGCATCAAGGATATGGTCTTTGAGGGACATCCTACAGTCCATTGTGCCATAGTTCTTCACCAGAGTCTCAACCAGCTCCACATAGTTTTCGGCCTTGTGATTGCCCAGGAAGCCCCGAACCACTGCGACAAAGCTGTTCCAAGCCGCTTTCTCCTTACTAGTGAGCTTCTTGGGGAATTCATTGCACTCCAGGATCTTCTTTATCTGTGGTCTGACGAAGACACCGGCTTTGACCTTTGCCTCAGACAGCTTAGGGAAGAAGTCTTGAAGGTACTTGAAGGCTGCCGACTCCTTATCTAGAGCTCTGACAAATTGTTTCATAAGGCCCAATTTGATGTGCAGTGGGGGCATCAGCACCTTCCGGGGGTTCACCAGTGGCTCCCACTTGACGTTGTTCCTCCCCACAGAGAACTCGGTCCGCTGTGGCCAGTCCCGCCTGTGGTAGTGCGCCTTGGTGTCCCTGCTGTCCCAAAGGCAAAGATAGCAGGGAAACTTGGTAAAACCGCCTTGGAGACCCGTCAGGAATGCCACCATTTTGAAGTCTCCTATGACCTTGATGCCATCTCAGAAAAATGCAGATATGTATCCACTTAGGCAGCTGAAACTAAACTGAACTGGTGGGCTTAAGGCCCCTGTATTTATACTACTATTTATATTACTGGAAAGTTCTAGAAAGTTCTAGAAGTTACTCCAAGTTTACTCAGCACTGAATCTATCTGGAATGTTCTGGAAAATAGGTAAATTTCAAAATATCACTGTCCTGGTCACAAAAGCAAAGTTTGTGGGGAATAATAGCCATTTTCTATACTTTTGAGACATAAGCAATTAGGAAATAACACTTACTACCTAGGAACCAAAAAAAAATAAAAATTTGTTACACGATGTAATCGTTCATGCTTACGAGCGCTGAGGTTGCCTTCACTTCTATTCTGTTCTTAGCCAATAGTGCTAGACCTTCAGCGTTGCTAGGCTACTGAACGTGGAATGCAGAGGTGGTAGTCTTCTGAGGCAGATCATTTAAAAATACTGTAACTGAATAAAATACGGCCCAGTCTAAGTTTTTTAGCAAAATTTACACAACACTGGAAACCCCAGTAATTTCAGACAACCCTAATCAGCCACTGGTTTATGGAAAAACACAGTTAGTAAATAGGTCATTCAATGCTTCTTGGTTCGATAAATGAAAGTGGCTTCATTACGATGAAAGCAGTGACTGTGTGCATTTTGCTTTATATGTGTAAAGGCATATCAAAACAAACTAATTACTTCTAATCTGCCTTGATCCGTCTTTCATTTCTAAGGGATTTAGCAGCTGGAAAGATGCTTGTATTAACTTTAGAAAACACAACCTGTCAAAGTGTCACATAAAATTCTGTTTTCAAGGTTGTGACTGCTCTCATGTCATTCCGTGGTGCTGGTGAATGTCTGTCATTAGTCCATTAACAACAGAAGAGTGATCGGCGTCATTCCTTTTTAAAAATACTTCAAAATGGAAAATACTTAGCTCAGCAGGGTTTGGCTTTAGGCGGAGACGGGGATGAATCGGATTCAGACTTTTATGCAGATGATCAAATTACGATGACCCTAGGATTATTATCTGGAATGAACAATAAACAGACAAATACACACTGGCAGAAATTCAAAATGAGAGGCTGAAAGTACGCTCAGCTGACTTTAATAATGATTGATGAAACCAGGGATTCTGCCAACAAGGAACAGTTTGTAGTTTGTGTTAGATGGGTAGATGACCATTATGAAGCTCACAAAGAATTTTTGGGATAATATGAAGTTGGGGGAACTGATGCAAAAAGGCTGGTGCGTGTAATCAGAGACGTTCTGATTCGTGCTCACCTTAGCATCACAAATATCAGGGGGCCGTGTTATGATGGTACTGTTGCTATGGCTGGAAAAAAGTCAGATGTGGCACAGCAGATATCTGAGCCAAAGGCATTGTTTGTCCACTGTTAAGGACATTCCTTAAACTTGCTGTGGTGCTGTTAACAAGTGCAAAGAAATCAAAACTGGTCTTGAGGTAACTCATGAAATAACGAAATTGATTAAAAACTTTCCCAACAAAGGAACTTGCTTTGAACAGCTTAAAAAAAAATCTTGCACCTAGTGTCCCGGGACTTCGTGTTCTGTGGACTGTGAAAGGGAAGTCACTCAAAAGTGTTTTGGATAACTATGACATACTTCAGAAGACATGGATTGCCCATGAAGACCGAGGTCCAAACCCAGAAACTAAAAGCAGAATGTTGGGTGTTTCTTCCCTTATGAAGTCTTTTGATTTCCTATTTGGTGCTGCTCTTGGTGAGGTTTTATTTCGTCACTATGATAACCTCAGCACAGCTCTGCAATCTCCAGAAATATGTGCATCAGAAGGACAGAATTTAGCAAGAATGACTGTAGTAACTTTAAAATCTCTGA
Organism: Acipenser ruthenus; assembly: GCF_902713425.1. Lineage (NCBI taxonomy): Eukaryota > Metazoa > Chordata > Actinopteri > Acipenseriformes > Acipenseridae > Acipenser > Acipenser ruthenus. The sequence continues at coordinate 6,755,888 of NC_081190.1, read as the reverse complement.
GAAGCAAGGCTGAGTTTCAGAAGTTTTGAGAACATGTAATAGAAATGGCCAGTAACCACAGCTCTCCCGAAAGAGGAAAGCACCATGCAGATCTGAAGAAGGTACTTCTTCAGCAGCATTTCCCAGTTCAGTTGAAGACCACTTTCACCAAGCATGCATGATTGCATTTGATGTTGTAACTTCTTGCATCGAAGACTTTCAGTGGGTTGATGATAATTACAACCATGAGCCAGGCCCGCCTGAATTACCCTATGATTCCTCACATTCACAAGACCGTAACAGATAACTTGAACTTAGTGGAAGTTGCCAACGAGCTTGTAGAAGGCTCGGAGCACCGCTGATATGTCTTTGGCAAATTCACTGCTGAAGATCTCAAGCAGGCTATGAAAGAATACGGTCATGTATCGTGGACTAGACAAACTAATTGGGCAAGTATCTGATTTGTATTAAAGTTTTAGTTTCTATTTAAATAGTTTTAGAGTGATATTTTATTTGGTATGAAAGCAATTTGATGTGCACCGCTTTGTGATGCTTCCTCTTGAAAGGCGCTATGTAAAATAAAGGTTGTTGTTTTGACTTGTGATTTCTGCTTATTTATATCACTTTCCTTATTGGCATTTACAGTGCTTGGCGAATATTCTAAAAAATACTATTGCATATGTGCTTTTCAGCATTTCGGTTTTGTAATAGAATAGACATGGCACTCTCACTATATAACTACTGGAGTGGGAACAAAATTAAAGTAAAGCAAAATATACAAAAACTTAAACAGAAAAATAATGTAACGAAACATTTCCAAAAATCTCAAAAGTAACACAAAAACCTGTATTGGGAGACAATCATATTCAGTTAATAAAGGAGAATAAAATATTAAATAATTAAAATATTAAATAGATAATAAATAGTAAATGCAATTTTGAGTGTTTTAAAAATGACAATTCACAACCATAAATCTCCTTATTTCTTTTTCAATTATTCTTAATATAAAATCGCCATTCTAACAGAAGAAACCCAGTATTGAACAGCATACTTTATTAGCTACATGGCTACATCGCTATTGACTCACGTGGTATGGCTGTATCACTTTCAAATTGCTTTCTACGGGCCTGTTCTAAATATTATGTATGTAGCTGCAATAGATGCAATATCTACAACTAAAACCAAAAAAAAATAACTGATAAAACTGGATAAAGCATTGGTAAACAATTACGTTTCAAGACTTTTCCTGAACATTTGAATCCCCATTGTTCCTTGGAAGTGCATTTCATAGCTTGGATACTTAATGGCTAAATGCCCGGTCACCCACTGACATCAACCTAAAAGGTGGAACAACCAACAATACTAAGTAGGAGGACCTGAGAGAGTGGGTGGGTAAATATAGTAGTGTACCAGAAGGTAGGACATGTAAGTGAGGGTGGCACCATGCAAAACATTTTTAGGTAAATTAATTATTTTTGCTCTGCATTTATAAAGGCATGAACAGTAGATAGAATGCTGGATAAATTAAAGAAAATTCAAAAGAACACACGATCAATAGATGATCAAGCACCTCAGACAGTAGCATAAAAGGGCACTTTTGTGACTGCTGTACAGAGAAGTACAGGACCAGACTGGCAGGGTAGCAAGAAACACTGTCACCCCTTAGAGTGAGGTCCCCTCAGTGCATGGGTATATGTACACTGTAAGGGCTTCTTGGAAACTTCCAGTGCACACGAGCTGTCTACACCAGCTATGTGAATAAATCAGTCTTCTGTCTTGTTGATCTGGCAGCTTTCAAAAACACTAAAGTCTTCACTTTTTCAAAATAAATAATACAAAACCCTAGTCCTACTCTTCCTAATTAGAGTTTTTTGTTGACAATATAAACTTGACACTTCATCATTGCTCTCACATTTATCAGGGACGAGTGACGATGTGCATCCTTTTGTGCAACATATTGCTTTTTTTTTCTTTTCAGTATAATGAAATTGTTGGCTTTCTAATCCCATAAATGAAACTGCTCAGTGCAAGAAGTCTCTTTTCAAACTTCCCATCAACATCCTGTTAGAAAAATAAAAGAAAAATAAATAATAAAGTACAATCTTAACTGTAAGGATTGTCAAGTGAGGAAATAATATTTGTCCAGCTGGATAGCTTTCTTTTGTTAAGGCTAAATGAATGTTGAGATTCTGTCTCTGACTTGAAGGCTCCTGTGTCAGGACGGTAATGCGGTCTGTTTGTGGTTTGACAGGGATTATTAAAATCAGGCGAGATGAAGGGAAGAGAGTGTGAGAAAGTGAAATTGACACTGACATTCTCCATTATATTCCACTTGACTCATGATGACTATGCTGATATCATACATCCTAAGTGCTGAATTTGCTGTTAGGAAATGTTAAGTATAAAGTAATAAAGAATACAGCACTGGTATTTGATTGTTTATTTAAAACAAGAGTGAAGAGGAAAGGCCTTTTTTTGAACTCATTACAGTCTTGCAGCCTTTACATGGACTGGCTGTTTTTGTACACCACCCTACCAAGTATAACAACAGTGTATGTTGGAGAGTAGTTTTTATGAGTGTAGTTTGTGTTTGCTTTTATAAATAAATCAATGCAAAACAACCTTCTAGTTGGGATAAGCCACAGATGGAGCAAAATTGTGGAGCATATAACGGGGGGGACAACAGGATTGCATAAACCACCTATCAGTGTTTATCTCAGATTTGATGCAATCCCAGTGGATTCCTGGTACTGAAAAAATGCTCCAACAAAATCCTCCTGTGCCTTATCCCAGTGGGGTATAGGTTGAACAAATCATGTGAGGTAAAATGGGAAATAAATGCCCACAACATGACACAACATGATCCCCCAGTTGTTGTTCTGGTATAGTACTGCTTTGACTTTGTTATACCTGCAGAATGTGCTTGTTTGCAGCTACCAGAGATGGAGTGGCAGGGAGAGTATCTGCAGGACCATTCGTTTTTAGACTGCTTACTCAGTGGGGTGCCTGGGAATTTGGAACTGCAACAAGTGCTTGATGACACAGAGGAGAAGCTGAAGTTGAATGCCTTGTGGTAAGTCTTTCATGTATGGCTCATATGTGTTGTGTTTAATATCCTCTGGGGATATAGTGCAAGTGTATGTATGTAATTAGAACTTTAGATACATGTAATACAAACTCTCAATACAATATTTGAGCAACAGAACTGTGAACCAATAAGAATGATTTGAAAATACAGGTCTGTAGTGTGGAAAGTGTCTTAGGTTGATGATAAATGGCTTGCAGTTTTCACCGCGGGCTTTGGTTTAATTCTGCACAGGTACTTCTTTAAGACTGCATTTTGAAAGTGGAACCACATTTTCACAAGGTTATATCTCATGACCTAATTGACCTAGAGACCTGCCTTTTGAGATTTCTCACAAATCTCATTAACAATTAAACTTTTTTTGCAATTAGACACCCACAATGTGTATTGAAATACGGACATTTGACATTAATTGCCCTTCTTCAATTAGTTTTCAATTAACATTTTATACAGAAGCTGTGCTTTCATTGTTAAACATTCAATTTATAGCATCTATAATGTATTTATAGTAAAGAAGACATAGCCATAGCTACACATGCCATTTAAGTATTTGTTTACCCTTCCTTTACCTTTTTATGAAAAAAAAAAAAAAAATTCCAGATGGTTCAGAGTTCTGTTGTTTAATCTAGCTGGCTGTCATCTTGCTTGTAGGTCTGTGTTTGCAATGTCCGATTGCGTCCTGTTTCTTGAGAAATCATGTGATGTAGTTGACTTCAATCTGGTTCACAGTGACGTATAAAAGCATATGTAGTCAATATATCTGAAATATCTCCTGTTTTCTTTGTTTAAAAACAAAATGATAAAAAAGTGAGTGGTTTAGCTATTCTAAAAGGTCATGATATCGTGAAATGTTTACTTCAGGATTCTCTCATTTTTTATAAGAATGTGAATGAACTGCATGGCTTTTCACTATTTCAAAATACAACTTTTTAAAATCATAAATGATACGTTTTTGTCAACGTCTTTAGTCTTATAAAATAATCTTTCATAGAAAATCGGTTTATATTGTTTTACATTATCTAGTAAATTTGACTGTGTGCTAAATAAAACTCAGTCAGATTGGGTTTAGTGATTCTTTGATGCTCTTAACATCTTTAAACACTGTTAATAAATTTGCCTCCCATACATGCAACCCAAATATTTTAGGCAAATTTAGAATTACTAACAGAAATGTTTCGACTAGGTCTTTTCCATTGTCTTCAAAAGTCTTCATATATTATTTTAGGCACGTTGCACCGGTGACACTGTAAAGTATGTGATGATAAATTACAAATGAGTGCAAATGAGTCAAAACCCTCAATAGCCCCTTCAGACAACACACTGATATGACGCCTTACCATCAAATCAATATCTGCATTAACAATTCTCTTAGTTTCCACTTATTTTAATATTCACTGATACACTGGTTCTGCCTTTTTTTGGCCGTTTCAGGGTGGTCCATTGAAATGCACCTGCCTAATTCACTTATCGGTGTCTGGGACAAATTACGAGGGAAAAAAAAGTGAAATCTACTCCTGTGAAGGTTTTAACCTATTCATGGGTCAAAGTCATTGGCTAGCACCCAGACTCAGATGTCAGAGATTTGTTTAAGAGCTGCTTCCTAATTGAAGCAGATTAAGATAGACTGACAATGGCCAGGGCTTTCCAAATTGAAATGCTGTAATCCTGTAGGTTTCATCAAATTGGAAACTTCTGGAGGCCACCATAAAGGTATTTAATGTAGTGTCACTGGGGCCAGGGTGTATAAGCTGGGCATCGTATTTCACAAGCTGGGAAAGGCTTACAGTAGATAAGGAGAGTTCATGCCGATCTTTGTCATGCTTCGATCAGGTATTCACTGACACAGGTCTCCCAGATCTGTACTACTCAGAAACTAAGTAGGCCACAGGCAACAAGGTATCCTTTTTCATTGCAGTAATTCACTTTCCCTAAATAAAAAAGGAGTCCTTTGATAGCGAGGAGATATTTGTTTCAGAGCAATTCATTTTTGAACTCACTGAAGCTCAGACTTATTTGAAAGATATCTTTTCCTCCTCTTTTCGGAGCTCAGCAGCACCAGAGCCCACCCACACTAAATTAATTTTGACAGAGAACTTAAGATACTGTCAAACCACTGACTAATCGGTGGATTCGGTTTCTGTAAATCACAGAGCTGTGAAATGTGCCATCATAACTAATAAAAGTGTCACGTCGCCTTTTCAGGCTTTAGTGTCATTTCTGGTTTGAAAACAATTAGATTTCATTTGGAAGTGATTGATGTGATGGAAGAGAGGAAAAATAAATAAAACTCTACCTTGAGTATTTGTTTAGTAAGAATTCTTAAACATCGCAATTTCTTTCAAAACCCTCCCAGGCCTTTTGTAGTGTTGCAGGGTTCCTTCTGCTATACAGACAGTATTTTTGCAAAGGGCATGGCTGATACTGTTAATCCTTTTGAGGTGTTTCTGAGTCTAAAGGTAGTGGACTCACCTCTAAGTTGGAAGGTCACTGGTTCTTATCATGCATTTGGGGCTATCTTTGACATTGTCCATCTACCGAACTTCCTGGTATACAGTATGTGGAAGGCACATTATGTAAAAAAAAGATACCACATCGCAAATAAAATAAATGACCATTTGTGTTTTGTACTAGCCAAATTCCAAAAAAGGCAAAATGAAAAGTTGGACTTTTCTAATTATACCCCTCACGCTACCTTAATTAATTCACAAATCTTTAATTTGCCATCCGGAGACTGAGCATTCTTAAAAGTGTGTTACGTCTCAGTGGATCAAGCCTGTGTACATATCTTTAAATATTAGAACAGCAAACTTGCATTTCCAATGACTTGCAATATGTGCTTGCCAGACAGTAATAGCCAGAACATTTCTACTGTACCCTTTGCTTTTCTTTACCATGGTATATGCTTTTATAAGGTTGCAATGTATATTATTGAATGTTTAAATGATAGTAGAGAACTCTATAGTTTCTAAAATACCTGTTTTTTTTTCCAGCTAAACAGTTCAAGAACATTACAATTTCAGAGCACTAAACTAATTTATTGCAAATAATGAAAACATGTATATGGGCTTTTATAAATGCAGAATTACTATTTTAATTACAATTCCTAAAAAGAAGTGCAATATTGTATTAAGTTACTGAAATCAAACATCTTGTTTATAGTCTTAAAATGTGGACACTTAAGGAGGTTCAGTTTCAATGTCAGCTGTTACACCAGCACAATATTTTACAGCTCCCATCAATTAGTATTATACAAGTGAAAACACTGACACTGCTTGTCAGAAATGTGGTGCTCTTTTGTGTTTTTAAATAAACGAAACTGCTTTTTGGCTTTCTGCCAGCAACTTCATACTGAAAGACATTGCCAAGAACAAACTAATTTGTATACCGTTTTATGAAACTGGCCTCTAAAAATTAATTATTTTTTTATATGCAATAGTTTGTGATTTAATAAAAATGTCTTTTTTTTTAATCTCTCTTAGTAATTTATGGTATTTACATCTAGGGACATCTGGGCTTACAGTAACCAGCATTGCATTTTGACAGCATTTTATTACACAAAAACCAGCAGGCAATGATTTTTTATCATTATTTTTGTATGTATATTTGAGACTCCTGTCCTATTGTTTAATATTATTTTCCACTGTTTTTAATTAATTACAGATTTGTTTTGTTTTTTCTTTGAAAAAGTTGTTTTGGGGGAACTTTAACTGTAACCAGAATTCAGAACTGTGGATGCCTTCTTTAATGTATCTATTATTATTATTATTATTATTATTATTATTATTATTATTATTATTATTATGAAGTGCAATAATCTAAACAGATGTTGTGTTCATCCACTTCAGATAATGACAAACTTTTTCACTTAGAAAACAGTCAAATTGTGTAAGGAGTTTTCTGAAAGCCTCTGTCTAAGTCATTTCAATTGCGTTTCTTGTAAGCATTGAACAGAGACTGAAGGAGCTGCAGGTGGAACTGAATGATACCTGGACCGGAGAGAAGCTGCCATGTACGACTGACAACCCGCAGTGGTTCAGCCCCAGCAATTTCAGCTCACTCAAACCATCCTGTACTGGCCATCAGGATCTACTGGACTTCCTAAAAGCCCTGGTAAATGTGCTGTTGTTTAAGCTGGTCAAGGTGCATGTTGATTAAAATTAAAATCTCATTCTCTAGAGCAGCGGTTCTCAACCTTTTTTTTTGGAGAACCACTTTTGTATTTATTTTTATACTGAAGCTGTGACCCACCCAGTAAAAACAAAGCCATAAAGAAATTAGAAAAGGTAAAATACTTAATTTTATGTAGAGAATAAATAAATAAATAAATAAATAAATAAATAAATAAACCAAACAGTACATTTTACAAATACTAAAAGTAATTAAATTATTAAAAAAAAAAAAAAAACTAACGTAATGCATGATCTGTGCCTGCTTGCCCTCTGTAAGGGTTCTCCAATAAGTTGTTGTGCTAACTCTGAGGTCATCCCCTATATGAAGCTTGTTCCTGTATTTTGTTTTGATTGTTGCCATGCCGGAAATTCCCCTTTCCACTAAATACGTTGTTCTAAACAAATGCTTGATGGCTTTCAGCGCAACATTGAGATATTCACATTTAACCAGGATCCAAAATTGTGACAGAGAAACATCCAGAAAAGTTTTATGAGATCGTTTTCATAGTCACCAGCAGGTCAAGACTCTCGATCTCCGTAGTAAAAGAGTGTCGAATCCACTCAATGTTTGATGTAGGATCGCCAAGGAAATACTCGTCAAATTGAACTGTGAGAGCAGAGAGGTGGTTTACAACCTCTGTTCTTACCCAACTGAAATCTTGGGCTTCATCATCATCAAAAGTTTCAGTCATGAGAGGAAACATATCAGTACTCCCATCATCAACCAGCTTCCCCCATAGTTTCAGCTTTTCTTTTTTTTAAAAGCTGTGATTTTGTCATTGTGCTAAAAAATGTTGCCTCCATGGCCTTGCAGTGATACATTTAGTTGGTTGAGGTGACTGAATATGTCTGCCAGTTTTCCATACCTGGGCAAACCAGCCTAAGGACAATTACTAATTAAACAGACTCATTAAATTATAACCAAGCTTATTAGCTTCTTTAATATTATCACTGATCCCCCTTTTATTGCTCTCCTTTTTTTCTTACATTGTTCAGGATATTGTATACAAATCTTTTAAATACTAAGTTACAGATAAGCTGGTCGTGCCTGTTCTGTACTATCACAGGAGAGACAAGTGTTTTAAACCTTACCTTGGTGTTATCTGAACATACAAGATCCTCACTGGGTTTGTTTTTTAAATAATGGCATAACTATTTCCCGAGCATCATCCCTACCTAATTTTTGTAGAGCAAAAATATTACACAACTAATTTAAGTCAGATTCTATATTTGATTATAGCTTTTTGGTCCTAGTATAGTAGTTACAGGAAACCCACTGAGCGCAAGGTATTATGGGCAACTGTGAAATTATGAATTGTAGGTATAACCCAGGAAGTGATTAGGAACCAGCAAACAGCACCAACATTTCATCCATACCTTTGTAGTACTTACAGATATTACTTATGTCAATAAATAGTTGTACATGTTAAGTGTAGTGTAAACATAGAAACCATAGTTTATATTTCTTTTGTTCAGTCTTTTCATATTGAATTTTGACAGCAACATTTCCTGAAGACGGAGCAAGGTCAGGAGGAAACGTTGCTGCTGCTCCTGCTTGACATCTCCTCTCAGTGTGGTGTCTCCTTCCCATCTCCTCCGAGCGGATCGTCCTTCCAGCTGACCTCCAGAACCTCCCTACACGCTGTCGGGGATGACTTCTCCATTGATGTCCAGTCAGTGTGGGATGACGTGCGGCTACACCTCAGGCGATTCCTGGTGGACAAACTGCAATGCAGCCAGGAGGTGGGTCACCAGCTCCATCACAGGGTGGCCTTCAAGACACAGTGTCTCCAGCAGCTTCTATTCCTCTACCCGGAGTCAGAGGTCCTGTCAAAGTACCAGAGCATCCAGAGCAAAGCAGTGCAGGATCTCCTGCAGAACTCGGTGCTCTCCAGCCCTGGAGAAACCAATTTCGACAAACTGGTCCAAGCCCACCAGAGAGGCATCCCTTCTATCTGCTCCATGATCAAGGAAGATCTGCAAATGCTCAACGGGATTATGGAGCCTTCAATGACCCTAAAGTTTCTTAACGAAACATACCTCTCCAACATTACTGACGAGTTGTCCACTCTGATCGAGAAGATTTGTGACCTGCAGTTTAAAGAAAATGTAATGCACGCCACTAAAATGGACAAAAGCAAGCAGAAAGGAGCAGTGCACGCTATGGGTTAGTTTGCTGTTTACTGTTTATTGTTATACTCTTGTAGTACATGTAGGGCACACACAACATTTACAAGTAAATAAGGCTACATGAGTTTAGATGTATGTTTAATATTCATAGCATATAATAGTTGCTTAGTTCAAATCAACCCACTAAGGTTGAGATCATGTAAATCAGCTTTTTTGGATAGAATATAGACTATAATTAACAGTATGCACCATAACTCATTGTGGTTGTTTTGTGATGTGGATTCAAGCTAAGACCGCAATTTAACATATTCTCTGTGACTGATTTTGGCATAAAGAAGTGCGTCTTTATTAGTGGGTGGTCACATTTTAGTTGTTTACCTGTTCTGCTTCAGTACATTTATTGTGTGGCAAAGGAAACTGTTGAATTGTGGTTTCATGGCTGTTTTGTGTGACAGTGTGAGGACATTTTCCGACTGTGCCTACTAAGTATCTGCCAAAACTCATAAACTCTCAAGTGCTGTAAATCTCACATGATAACCTCCATTCAGTTTTTCCATTGTTAAAATGAGGTAGTTTTCTTTACCCGCTTCCTTCACACTCAAATTAAATGGTAATTTTTTGGAAGCATGCTTCAGAGACAAAGAGTTCCAGAGATGCTTCCTGGGGGAATTTGTTCACTGGCTTCTGATACTGTCAAACCACTGAACCATTAAACAGCTTTCATATATAGCCGTGGCTGTCTAAGAGGGGTTAACCCTGGTGTCTGTGGAGGAAGAGCTGGGATTTTTCCAAGCCTGATGTGAGGTCCTTTACCAAAAGAAAAAAAAAACAGCATATATTATATAGTGTCTTTTGCAATCTGGAATGATTAATGTGCTTTCAGGCATGACTTAAAAAGTATAACATACTCAGCTAGTCTGACGGAAAGTGGCAAGGAGGTCCAGGTTGGGGACATAATGAGTCCTGTCTTCCTTTGTTTCCATTTTGACCCTGAGCAGGTAATTTAATGACTTCAAGGGAGAAGCCTGAAATAAACACAGAAATGTCTCTGCAATCATTGCATTGAAAGTAGAATGAGGGTGATATATGCATATTTATTAGATTTTATTAGTACCCCAAAAATTAGATAATATTGTACAAGCTCAGTGATATTTCTACTGTGTCGTAGTTTCATGATCAGGCGTTTGCAGTTGAGGACTAAAAAAAATATGAAATCATTAGTCATTGGGCCAGATTGCTTAACCTCCATGCACCTCAGTCCCACCCAGCTGTAACAGTGGGTATAAGCAGGATCCCACTGGGAACTAGACATTGCATCTTTATTGGTCTGTCCTGGTAAAATAATTTAGGATAATCCCTCCACACCACTAGATCGGTAGGAGTGCGACAACCCTCCGGGCAGCTTGATCGAGATATCAAAACTTGCTGCTTTTTCATCTCAAGTGCAAGTCCCCTGCTGCTGCCTAAACCTGGAGCACCGGAGAGCAGAGGACTGATGTATAACAAAGGTTTAAGCTTTACGCTCAAAGAGGATTTAATAATGGCATCATCTCACTGAGCAGTCTTCCATGATTGCCAATGTGCCAGGGCAGTCAGAAAGGAAGAGGGAGCTCAAAGCAAAAAAAATAAAAAAATGTATACCTTGATAACTACTGTAGCAAACATTAGTAACAGTTCTCACAACCTTTTGATTCTAATTTTCTAATTATTAGATTATTAAAATACCCCGTGGAATAAGGTTTGCATCTTTGTGATTTGTGTTCCCGGCAACATTGACAGCCCTTTATTTTCCTGTCATTTCCAATCAGTGGAAGATACAGGGGGATCAGTATATCTGATATACTTGTCAGTGGGATTTTTAGAACTAGAATCACCAACCTATTCATTTCAGCTCGTACCCTACCCCTCCCCTCCTCCTTTTAGTCGTTTCAAGTGTAATCTTGATAAGACAGAAAATGTGTCGCAGGCAGCTGTGTACAGCCCTGGTGAAGCCCACAACTAATTTGTGCAGGAAAAAATTAAATCAGGAGGTAAATTATTTCATGATTGCTCATTCCCTGCAGAGTTGGGCATCATTCAGAAGAAAATATCTAATAATTGGTTTCAGGCCATGTCAGACACATGCAATTCCCCCCGCTAATGGCTCTGTTAGGTAGCACTAGGCCTCAGGGGTCAGAGAAGGACGGGAAATAGCCAGACGACAGCCTCTGTGCTGGAGAGAAAGAGCACAGAGGAAATGAAGTGGCAATAAGTGCAAACCAAAGGGGAAATGCACTTCACTCCCAGTTTAATATATCAGACGAGGGATCTGGCAGCCAGCCACACAGCAATTGTTTACCTTTTTGCTTGCTGCCTGCATCTGTTTTACTTTGTATACGGCACTAAACTACCATCCCGTAAACGCTGGAATCAATAACAACTGTTAAGGGATTTCCTCTTCTTTTTTTCCCCTTTCTATCATACTCACCAACAAGGGTATGCTACTAACAATGTTTGCCTTGTAAACATACACACGCCTTTTAAGGGTCCACTCACATTTGCTAGATAGCCACAGTTGAGGTATGATTAAATTCAGTGCAATCTGGAATTATTTGGCCCCACTATAAGTTTATACAGTAACAGTGCTTTAGAGTTAACATGCAATGGTGACCTTATTTTTTTGTACTTGCTTCTATTGGGGAAATGCATCGTGCTGACTGCCTTCGCTCCGAAGCTTGTCATTTAAGAGATGTGAAAGTAATAAATATAATGCAGTCTGGAATCCAATCAGTGAGTCATTTAATTCATGAATAAATGCAATTGTCCTCCAAATTTGTGATCTTTAAACACAGTTTATTTATTTCCTCAGTGTTTAATCAGAGATGCCCTTATCAGTCAAATTGTCTGGGTACGATGTTGGGTAAACGTATATGGTTGTTGCTCTTGTTGGAAAATTATTGTGTGGGAGGTAAATATAATTCAAAATCTCGTTGCTCTAGAAAGTCTTGTAGGTTAGTTGCAAACCTGCTTTGTAACCCCAATGCTGTCTTTGAAATCAGTGCAGGAAATCTGCACTTTCCATATTCACTTACCAAAAACACAAGGCTGACCTTAAGGAAACGCAATGTTGTTTGCTGTCGTTTTTGTTAGAATCAAATACTATAAGGGTATGCAATAAAATAAAATTATTTCACCCGCAACTATTTACTGTGGACAGAATTGAAACCAAACGGGGTAAGCGACTATTCTGTACATACGTCACATATTGTCGTCACTTAGGGCCCTACCAAATTCACGGTACATTTTTGTAAATTTCACGGTCATTTAAAATTCTTAAATTTCACGATTTCAACTATTTAAATATTAAATTCCACGGTGGTGTAAAGTATTTACATTTACATTTAAAGCCCTGAATTCAACAAAGGCATGTGACTACAAAGTAGTCATTGTATGCAACAGTAACTCAAAAACTATTCTGAAATGCTGCTTTTCTTCATTCCCTGTCTCTGCGGTGTAAATACCTGTCTGTATATAGACACAGCTCTCTCTGCATCCACAGAGTTTGTTGGAATTTACAGACAGACAGGTCCGTAGCTGGACAATATATCCAGAGACTAAAAAATATAAACGTGAAGTCTCTGAAATTACTGACATTTATTTTATTTATGTTTTTGTCCTGCTGTGTTTTTTTTTTTAATGTATTTCTATGCTCATAGTACTACTTGGTATACATTTGGCTTCCAAATTATTTTACATGATCCGCTGCAGTAATGATTGTAGCACTTTTTGATTCATTTTGGACACTCATTTTAAAATGTATGTCTAATTTGACTTGCCTGACAGTACGTGTCCACTAATCAGTGAGTAGAGCCCAGTTATTGGCTGTTGTCATGTGTCAATCAATAAATCCTGGCTTATTCATGATGAGCCTTTTTTAAAACTTAAACAAGCTAACAATCGCATCAGGAACCTGTAACTGCATATAACATATATATATTTACATATAACTGCTTTGGATTTTACTATAGGGTAAAAGTACAAAAAAAACAGATTTAACAGGGCAGGCCAGATTTCACGGTCCGTGGCGCGTTTTCCACGGCTGTGAATTTGGTAGGGCCCTAGTCATACTGTAAGAAGTTATTCCACTGTAAGCCTTCTATTGGAAATGTCTTGTATTGGAGTAGTCATGGATATTTAAATTATAAAAGAACTTGTTTATTCCTTGGAGTTGTTTCTTTTCCATGTATTTAACATAACAGTGAACATGGTGGTGCTTTTCTTCTGTTCAGTTTAAAATGGGGCATTTTGATTTTTAGTGGATTAAAATGGTTTGTGTGATGGGTTGAGCACTTGATTTTATGGGATTAACCTTGTCTTTATTGGATTGGTTGATTTTGATTAGTTTATTCTGGCAATTTTCTTTTCTAGCTTATGGCATAATTAGCCGACGTTATCCTGCAATTGATTATCGTATAATGTGATAACTGTTATTTTATTCCACCTTAGGACATATATTACTGTCTTTCTATTTAAAAGGAAAAGCTCATATAACGTTGACAGAAAACCATTTAATTCGAAGGTTACATGTCATAAAGTAAGTGAGAGTTACTGGCAACAAACTATTGCAGTAGGCTCAAGGTCGTGTCATGAATTCAAAGGGTAAGAAAGCTTTTCAGGAATACCAGCCCTGAAAGATCTGTTTTTATGATAGTATGGAGGCAGCTCCAAACATTCCTCAACATTTTATTGTTTTTTCTGTTTCTTAGTGCAGACTGAGGTAATAGTATGTGGTACATAATGTATAAGCAGTAGTTGAATGTTGTATGTATTGTGACCCAATACTGTTCAAATGAGGTAGTGTACACAGATCCATTTTTACATACTGTAGCGTCACATTTTCAGGAACATCATGGCCCTGTTTTTAGGGGGTTTGGGGTTAGCCAGGTTAGTGGAAATTAGCATCACATACTAACACCCATAGTTTTTTTTTATTTTTTATGATCAAACCCTTCCTTTTAATCGTCTGACATCAGATGAGATCAGAATAAAAAGGTTAAAAAATAGTAAATAAAAAAATTAAAAAACCCAAATCAGCTATGAAGGATAAATGCTTTGGACAGCTAATCTATACCACTTGGGACCAGACCTTCTTCAGATTAGTGATTTGTTTGGTTAGCGGATCTTAATTATTATCATTTTTTTCTGTAATTTGCTTGTATCCATTTAGTTTTAAAAGTTACTTTCTTAGGATGACCTGCACTGTACTATTGATGTACACTGTTCGTTATAATAGTTACACTCACCTGTGTGGAAATGCAGTTTCTACATACGCTGTCAGCATGCATTTCATAATGATAGTGAGGTTGGGATTATAGTTCCATTCGGAATACAAAAATCTGGATGTCTTTTTTCCACTGGCCACTTATGCCTTATACATTCATTTTAACTGCATGGACAGTATTGGGGGAGTATTTATATGGTTGGTTACTGAGCTTTGAAAATACAGAAGTACTCATCAGTACTACTGTGGGGTCAAGTTTTTCCTTATAACTGTGCTGCAGTATGTACAGGGCATATTCCTGTTCTGACAGAGTAGATCAGCATAGAAAACATGAATGTGGGAAGAGGGGTACCAGGAACTTAGGCACTCTTTAAACGTTGCAAAATTACTGTACCAACAAATGTATCCAGAAAGGTGAGGCAGATTTACTTACATTTTATTTATTCATATTCATATTCATATTCATATTATTATTATTATTATTATTATTATTATTATTATTATTATTATTATTATTATTTTACACAGCTCTGCAGGAAAGGCCTAAAAAAGGGAGGAATTTCTGCCTGACCTCACATCAGTTGAGGTGTCTTGCCCAACTCATGAAATCCCTTTTGTGCATGGAGGAAAGAATATTGGAACTTGCTACTGAAGTTTCCTTTTTGAACTGTGGAGGGGAGGCTGCCAGCAGCATACAAGGTATTTTATTGTCCTTTGTTTTTTTGTTTTTTTCCAAATACTTCATGGCAAGTTGTAATATACTAATTATATTGTAAAGTTTATTTTAATACCCCTAATAAACTCCTGGTTAATTGTAGTGTGATACCATGTAGTAGTCACTGAACCAATAAACTCACAATGTAGGCTGTGAAGTACTGTACTGTACCTACTTTACTCATCCAAGCAAAGCAGTACTACAGAGAGTTGCTGTGGTTTTTTATTTCACCTTCAGCCCCCATGCATTAACAGTGAATACCAGAAATTCTGCTTTTCTGAGTCATTTCAGAAGCAGACCCAAAGGAGGTTGAGAAAGGCCATTAGTTAGTAAGCCTGGTAAATATCAATCTAAGCTGAAACAATAGAGAATGACAAAGAGCAGACATAATAATATATTAAACAGGGAAGAAATTAAATATACTGAAGATTAAAATGGTATACAGCATCCCTTTAAATTCCTGTCCGGAACAGCTTGGTCCTGCACCCTATCATATCTCCAATTGCATGCAGTGGCTCTGCAATAGCAATACATGTATCTGTACTAAGGCAATATAATGGTTCTGTATTATAATAGTATCCCTGTTGCATTGTTATATGTTTTCTGTAAGGCATGTATAAAGTACATGAATACAGTACACGCACACAACATCCCTGTATTCAAGCAGCCATACATCCTTCCCCAGCACCTTAGGAAGGCTTGATGTAAAAACACCCAAGGTCTAAAAACAATATGGAAACTGACATACTTGCTAAAAAAGCAATATGCCTAGCAGTAAACTAATTTGTTAAGCAACTCAGGTACGGACCGCTTTTATATTACAGTATTCCTGATGGACTGCAGAAGTTAAAATTAAAGCTGTCAGTACATGTAGTCATTTATGTAAAGGTTACAGTAAAACCAAGACATGCAGAAATGGATGATTTACAGAGAAGTAAACATCTTTTAAAGGGCAGTTATTCAAGTCATTAATTTGGGCAATCAAATGTACTTAATTACTAGAAACTCATCAGATGTGCTTAAAGGTCAAAAAGTAAAGCAATCACAGAGTTGTTGTTTTTTTTCTGCCTTGGGTCACACTGCAAAAGATTGGCTTAGCTTGGATTCAAGACAGGAGCCCCTGGCTTGCAGTGTCACTACACAATACAACCATTCAAGTACAGGACCTGTATAACCAATCTGAACCAAGCTATTGCTTGTGGAAGATAGATGACATAGAATAAAATATGCTCACAAAAATGGACTTCAGTACTTTTATCTGGGGCAATTGTACTTTACATATTGCAGTATTTTTAATACTGTACATAGCTCTGATGTTGTTACCGTTACTGCTTCACACTCTCCGCTGGCTACCTATCTCTGCTTGCATCCAATTTAAGACCCTTGCTCTTGCCTATCACTCTATTCATCATACTGCCCCTTCTTATCTCCAATCCCTTGTGTCTCCTTATATTCCCTCTTGCCCTCTCCACTCATCCTTTACTGGCAGATTTGTAATGCCTTCTCTTCACTGTACTTCCTCCTGTGCTCGCTCCTTCTCTTCACTGTACTTCCTCCCGTGCTCGCTCCTTCTCTTCACTGTACTTCCTCCCGTGCTCGCTCCTTCTCTTCACTGTATTTCCTCCCGTGCTCGCTCCTTCTCTTCACTCTCCTTCCTCCCGTTCTCGCTCCTTCTCTTCACTGTACTTCCTTCCGTGCTCGCTCTTTCTCTTCACTTTCCTTCCTCCCGTGCTCGCTCCTTCTCTTCACTTTCCTTCCTCCCGTGCTCGCACCTTCTCTTCACTCCCTCCCGTGCTCGCTCCTTCTCTTCACTCTCCTTCCTCCCGTGCTCGCTCCTTCTCTTCACTCTCCTTCCTCCCGTGCTCGCTCCTTCTCTTCACTCTCCTTCCTCCCGTGCTCGCTCCTTCTCTTCACTCTCCTTCCTTCCGTGCTCGCTCCTTCTCTTCACTCTCCTTCCTCACATGCTCGCTCCTTCTCTTCACTCTCCTTCCTCCCGTGCTCGCTCCTTCTCTTCACTCTCCTTCCTCCCGTGCTCGCTCCTTCTCTTCACTCTCCTTCCTCACATGCTCGCTCCTTCTCTTCACTCTCCTTCCTCCCGTGCTTGCTCCTTCTCTTCACTCCCCTTCCTCCCGTGCTCGCTCCCTCTCTTCACTCTCCTTCCTCTCGTGCTCGCTCCTTCTCTTCACTCTCCTTCCTCCCGTGCTCGCTCCTTCTCTTCACTCTCCTTCCTCACATGCTCGCTTCTTCTCTTCACTCTCCTCACCCACTGGGATGACACAACAATCCATATCGAACAATGGCACTGCCAGGGATGGAGTGGATTAATTACACCATCTTATATAATGAGGGTTAATATAGATTGACTGGAGTTCAGTTATCATTTACTATATTCCATAATGTGCATTTGTTTCAAAACTGCTGGCACTATGTTTCTTTTATGGTGTTTGCTCTCATTCACACATCCATTCAAGAAAACCTATAAAAAACATTATTGAGCAAATCATATTTATAATATAAGACACAATTTTGTGTATGACTTTAAACAGCACTTGCTTTATTTAAAGAATGCTGTTTATCTATATAGGAATGTTGAAGAAAACATGTGAGGACACTGATATGACCCCAGCTGAGACCAGTAAGCAAACTGCTGAACAGCTACTACAGGTCACAGAGGTCAGTAGTAGCTTTTCTACCAAGAGTATTCTTTTTGTCGTCTTCTTTCAAATTATTTATTGAAAATTAGGTTTTAGTTTTTTGTTTTTGTTTAGAAGTTTCTCAAAGAAAAAGAGGCTTTTCGTTAACTGTTTACAATTAGGAAGCAATAGGTTGCAATACAATAAATAATGATTTACCATAGATAGATAATGTGGTATTACATGTTGCTATTTTGAGTTCTGTTTCAACCATAATCTTAATTATTGTTTAGTTAGTCCAATAAAAGGTATCACATCTCCTTCTCTTTGTCAACCGCAATCTAGAATTTGTGCGTTAAATCTCTTTGGGACATACTTTTTGCGTGAACACAGGACGAGGCACTAAACTAAACATTTGTCAACTTGACTTTCCTGTATTTGATATAGTTTCTCATATTTATATCTTTTGATTTCAAGTTTTAGATGACCTCTTGTTTTATACAAGTAAGAATGACTGAATGCTCTTTGTAAAACCATATCCATCAATTTGTTAAAAATGTTAACTAGCAGATCTGGTTGAGTTATTGGAGGGACATAATGCCTCCAAAGTTTTGTCACCAGGATCTTTTTCAAAATAACTAACAAACTTGACATTGCTTTTTATTTTTTCTCTCTCTTTCCAGCCTGCTGTTTTGGAGTTTGATTGGAGGTGTGCTTTCAAAGACCTTGCTCCTGCTGTAGCCCACTGTGTCAAGGTGGTGCTGGAAGACATCTGTGTGAAGAGGTTACAGCAGGAGGAGAACTTCCACTCATCAGACTCCTCGAGGGTCATGGATCTTTGCAGTCTGCAGCAGGACGATCAGATCTGCTTGCCAAGCAGGACAGAAGAACCACCACAGAGAATTGCCAAGGCAAGTATTGGAAAACACAGTTTAACACGGCCCTTGATATTACAGTCTACCTTTTTGTAGGTTTTTGTGTGGGTTTAAAAAATCTCAAAATAGAATAGAATACCTTGAGTTTAACAATGAACCTGTCTCCATGTAGCGATCTGTCTATAGTGAATGTAAGAAATAGCACTCTAAGTCAAAAGTCTTGATTAGTTTGCCCAATAACCGATTAGTGCAGGATACTGTTGTAGTCATGATTGTCATGTCATCCATGTATGCTCTAATTGGTGAGAGTCGCGTTCCAGAAGCCAAGCGCTCTCCTCCCACTACCCATTTTGAAGCCCTAATAATTACTTCCATTGCCATGGTAAAAGTCAGTGGAGAAATTGTGCAACCTGACATTATTCCAATTTCTAGACATTGCCATGTAATGGTGAATTCTGAAGTTGAAAAACAAAATTGCAAATCTCCAAAGTAGACTTTCACTAAGTTTGTTATTGAACTCGGTACACTGAAAAAATCAAACAATCACTTAACTGCAATTAGACTTATATCAGCATCTTTAGTGCTGTCATTGATTACTATTACATTGAATATATAATTATTCTTATTAGATATAAAACAAATAGGTGTCTCGCAGGTTGTAGTGTTTCAACACAAATTCTAATAAGGCTTGGCCTATTCCGATAAAGGCATTCTTCCTCTGTCTGTTGAAAACATATTCAACAGATAGCCACATACTGTAATAGATAACTTTTCCTAATTACCTGTGGGCATCCTAAAGAAGTGGGGGAAGTACTGTACATACATTTTACACAATGAATTTGCCAGTATTACATTATATTAATAAAGTGTAAACTTGAATGATGGAATAGTGTTGGATACAAATAGTTCAATATTATTCTTTCATAGAGCAACTGCTGTTGAAGTTTCTTTTGAAATGATCCATTATCTACTGTTGCAGTGCATGGACATACATGTGAAAGCATTAGAATATAATACATGTAAATAAGACAGCTATCCCTGTGTTTATATCCTCATTGATTATCTTAGACTTCCTTGTTCTTTATGTACCATACCAGTTTTCATAAATGGTGTTTTGTATTGCATACCTTAGAAAGATAGCTTTTATTGCAAACCAGTGACTGAATTTTGAATTCTAATGGTTATCAGTATGTTATCTGTAGGTCCTCCCTTTAAAACAAGATACTTTCATCCCCAGGGTTATGAACGTATTTATTTAAATGTATTTAGATTTTGAGAGTACTTTGAAGAACAGCACAAGGGCTTCTATTCGGAGGCTGCAGCCTTCATAGAACAAAAGGGCATCATTTGGCATTAGATCAAAAGGACATTTCCAGAGATGTCTTTGTTTCTTCAGGACACAGGGCACATTGCACCAAGAGACAGACAGCAATAAAGCAACCAAAACTTGCATTTCTACAGCCATCATGTCCTGTAACAGTGTGGCTAATAGGGGGTCTATAATAATCCCCAAAACACTTGAACCAAAATATATGAACAGCTAAAGCTAGTTAGTGTACTTTCTGTGATAGCCCACAACATGCTGTATATTGAAGCATTTCATATGTTATAACTCATTTGTTATGATTCTAGTCATTTCCTGTGGTATTTCTACTATGCCTCTTGGAAAAAGTACAGTTGTGTTACAGAATGTGGACCAGATAACTGCTGGGATCCACAGATCATTCCTTAGAGGATACAGGTACTACTGTCAATGTAGTCCTATGGAAACCCAGCAGGCAGCACTGGTAGACATCTGTACTTCATTTCATGTTTCACCAACACTGTGTGATGATAAGCAGAATGATTCATGATGATGCAGATACATAGATTTAAAAAAAAAAAAAGTTTTGTACTTGTTTTGTTCTACAGCATATGCTCACAAAATCATTTCGACCTATACATTACATGTATTTTAAGGGGAAAAAAATAGCATGCAAAAAAAATGCGTGCAAAGGTTTATTTTTAGTTCTTTGTAATTTGATATTTTTCCAATAAAACTTTATAGCTGGGCATAGATCCGATTAATGTGTTTATAACATTATATACTATAAGTTATTTCTTAATACTAATGCTGTAACTCGATTGCCTAACAGCTGTGTCACAGCGAGGTAATAAAAAATGTACTCAAATGTTATGAACCATTATTTTAGCAAGAAATGATTAAAACCTTTTGTCAAATATTTTACTGTAATGTTATAAAAATAGAAATTTCATTCCTAAGGTACGCCATCTATCAGCCCCCTTTTTGGCGCCTGCTTCAGAATCCTCTGGGCACTGCACATAAAAAGTGTTTTAAAAGGATTAAGTTCAGTAACTTTTCTTTAGTCATTTCAGGTGTTTTTTTTCTTTGTGTCCAGATCATATGCATCGTAACTCAGTTATAATGACATATAAATATATCATTAAGAACAGTATGTATTTATTAACATTTGACATACCTTGATCTGTTGTAGCTTTAGCAACACCCACATATGGTGAAAATAGCTTTTTTATTAAAGGAGCAAAAAAAGCTATAAGCTGTGAAACCCATAGTGGCAGCTGCATTCCTATAGTTGATCTTCAGGATGTGCTTGTGTTGGGTATTTGGTTACTGTTTTTAACTCAATTACAGGGAAGTTGTTAGGATCAAACCCACCGCAAGATCTTAGTGACTAAATGCAATGGCTGTCTGATGTCTGTAGTGGCCTGTGTGTATAGGGTTAAGCTGGTCCTAGCCCATTGTTGTACAGTTCT
Source organism: Acipenser ruthenus (assembly GCF_902713425.1). NCBI lineage: Eukaryota > Metazoa > Chordata > Actinopteri > Acipenseriformes > Acipenseridae > Acipenser > Acipenser ruthenus. The sequence continues at coordinate 6,734,267 of NC_081190.1, read as the reverse complement.
AAAATAGAGAAGGTAGCTTAACAGCATTGTCTTGCTGAGGCAATTCAATTGGGAAGTTTTTTGGTGGTTTCAGTGCCTGTACTATACCTGTATAGTTCATATTCTAGGGAAAACAAGGACTCTTAAGTCATTTTTGACCCAATGTCTTCTGGCAGTACCTATACACACTAGATAGAAAGAGAAACTATATAATAATATAATAAAAAAAACTAATATAAAAACAGTTTTATCCAAAAAAAACTAAAGGAGGCACAGTGCATATATCAGTTCTTGGCACCAGTTCTGAATTCAGAAATGTTGAGCTCAGACACCTGCTCAGATACACAATTTTCGCCACCAAGTATTGGTCAGCATAACTCATTTTTTATCGCTTCCAGTAGGGATGGCTGTAAAATGTTCTTGAAACCAAATGCACTTCCTGTTTCTGAACCAAGGTGGAGACAGACTGGTCTGAGCCTAATTGTTCTCAGCCTCTCCTAGCTAACTGTAAGGTCTAGTATTCGCTGGTACGCAGCTGAAATCACAGCTATTTGTTTTAAGATGCATTTGCTTCAGTTACACAAATTGGGATTAAACCTTTGTATTAGATTTATCCAAACCTACATAAAACGTTCCCAAATGCGCAGGCAACATTAACCAAATCAACAAAACCATATGGCTCTTTTTTTTAAAGAACCATTATTACAGTTATGTTCAAGTGTAGTTTTGCCATTTTATCTAAAACAGTAATTTGACTGTCAAGGTATTTAATAATCAGAAAGATTGACCTCAAGGCTCTTTCCAGTGTGACACAGACTTGTATAAATTACACTTTTTGTTGTCGGGTCTTTTGGAATAACTTAATGCCACATTTATTTTTCTCCCCCCCCCCCCACCTCCAGTTCTGCGCTGACATCATGGAAGAACTCGACATGTTGCTTCCACTTGCCCTGGCGTGCAGAAAGGACTTTCTGCAGGAAATTATAGAAAACTTTGTGGAGGTCTGCAGCAAAGTAACAGCAGCTGTTCTTACAAGGCTGGAGGAGAGGAGTAAGGAGGTTCCCTTGAAATCGCCTATTCAAAACCTGCACACCCTGCTCTCCACTGCCATCCATGTCCTCCAGCGTTTGACCCAGTATGAGGCCAGGCTGAAGGATGCTAGCTGCAAGTGAGTCTGTTCAAGTGAATCACTCCACATGAGTGAAATGGGTGCAAATGCTAAAGAGCAAGTAGCTCCTGAGCCAGATTTGTAATCCCCCTTGACCTACAATACCGTTTATGGAGATTGTCACAAAGACGGCCAGAGTGGGTTGCGTCAGACCAGAAAGGAATCCAAACACAGACAGTGGTTGTGATGAGCTGAGTGCAATGGCTGCACTCAGCGTTTATTAACAAATAAAAGGGTTGAAAACAGCACAAAACAGGACACGGCACTTGACGCCAAAATAAACAGACAGACAAAACGACTAAACACTTAACAAACGGTGCACGGAGACAAACAAACACGGTGAGTACAAAACACTTATAATTATGATTTAACACTATTTAGTTTCTCCTCTCTCTCTCTCTCTCACCCGTTCTCCTCTTCCGAACACCCAACCACCACTGAGTGAAAATGTGCATCTATATATACTGTTGTGCTGGGATTCAATTACTAATTAATTATTCACTTGAATCCCAGCACGTGAATTAATTACGTGAAACCCCGTGTTCACATATTATATTTTAAATGCACGTGCGTGATGTGCAATCCCGTGCCTAAATACAAATATACACTTTTTAAATACACGTGAAAACACAGACCCGTTTATATCCCGTGTGCCAATGACTATACACCAACATTTACACACGCAACATACAACACAGAACACAAATGCACACAGGGGCGGGGCGCTTTGCCACATATACCCCCCCTTGTGCGCAGCACACATGGCCTCAACGGCCACCTCCCCCCTTAAATACCCAGCAGTCCAGGCCAAAGTCTCGGGCTGGGAAGGGAGGCTTCAGTGGGCCCATGGCTGGAAATGCTGTCAGCTCCCCTGCCGGTAGTGGCACGGCTGACAGCATGCTGGTCCCGTCCTGCAGCGAAAAAGCTGCGGGGGCAGGTGGTCCCCCGACCTCCCCCTTCTTCGTAGCCGGCAGCTCCCTCCTGTGGGGCTCCGGCCACAAGAACTCCTGCAGCGAAACTGCTGCTGGGGAAAGTGGTCTCCAGACCTCGTCCCCCTTCTTCGTGGCCGGCAGCTCCCCTTTCTGGGGCTCCGGCCACCGTACTCCCTGTGGAGGTACGGGCAGCAGAGGCAGCTCCTGCTCCTCTGCTCCGGGCGGTGGCGGAAGCAGAGGCAGCTCCAGCTCCTCTGCTCCTGGCGGTGGTGGAGGCAGAGGCAGCTCCAGCTCCTCTGCTCCTGGCGGTGGTGGAGGCAGAGGCAGCTCCAGCTCCTCTGCTCCTGGCGGTGGTGGAACCAGCAGGTATTCACCCTCTGCTGGTGGAGGTGGGAGGGGCCAGCAGTCCTCCCACTGCGGTGGAGGTGGAACCAGCAGGTATTCACCCTCTGCTGGTGGAGGTGGCGGAGGTAGAGGCGATGGGGCTGATGCTGGCCACTCAGAGGGAGGCTGTGGCGGTGCTGGCTCCCTCTGCTGTGGCGGCTGGGCATGTGCGCGCCGTGCTGCCTTCAGCAGCATAGCTAGAGGCTGCTGGGGGACACCAGCATCCTGCCCTTCTCCCCCCCAAAAATTTTCAGGGGGTTGAGCCTGTAACCCCTCCCCTTCTGGCTCTTGGGACGGCACCAGCAGGTATTCACCCTCTGCTGGTGGAGGTGGGACCAGCAGGCATTCTCCCTCTGCTGGCAGCTTGGGTCCTAGGGCTGTGGACGCACCGACTTCCCTCTCTTCGGGCTGTGGACGCACCGACTCCTCCCTTTTGGGCTGTGGACGCCCCGACTCCTCCCTGTTGGGCTGTGGACGCCCCGACTCCTCCCTGTTGGGCTGTGGACGCACCGACTCCTCCCTTTTGGGCTGTGGACGCACCGACTCCCCCCACTCAGGCGTAGGACGTTCGGGCTCCTCCCACTCAGGCGTAGGACGTTCGGGCTCCTCCCACTCAGGCGTAGGACGTTCGGGCTCCTCCCACTCAGGCGTAGGACGTTCGGGCTCCTCCCACTCAGGCGTAGGACGTTCGGGCTCCTCCCACTCAGGCGTAGGACGTTCGGGCTCCTCCCACTCAGGCGTAGGACGTTCGGGCTCCTCCCACTCAGGCGTAGGACGTTCGGGCTCCTCCCACTCAGGCGTAGGACGTTCGGGCTCCTCCCACTCAGGCGTAGGACGTTCGGGCTCCTTCCGCTTGGGCTGTGGACGCTCAGGCTCCTCCCATTTGGGCTGTGGACGCTCAGGCTCCTCCCATTTGGGCTGTGGACGCTCAGGCTCCTCCCGCTTGGGCTGTGGAGGCAAAACCAGCAGGCATTCACCCTCTGCTGGTGGAGATGGGGACAGCAGGTACTCACCCTCTGCTGGTGGAGATGGGGACAGCAGGTACTCCTCTGCTGGTGGTCCTGCTACCTGGGCTGCTGTTCCATTTATGGTTGCCTCCAGGTAGCTGAGGACAAACTCCACACCTTCCTCCAAGGTGTTTGGGGTGTGTTCCTCCTGATATGCCTCCCATCTCTCACAGTCCATCATCCACAGAGCCCGGACGACCATGGGCAGAGACTGGGCCTCCAGCCCAGCATTCTCCAGGAACCAGCCCCGCAGTTTGATGGCGTCTTCTGCCATTGCCTCTTTTTTTTTTTTTTTTTTTTTTTTTTTTTTCTAAACAAAACCCCTCCTGGTCTGACGCTTGGAGGCGCGGTTATCCCACGATGACACCACGTGTCACAAAGACGGCCAGAGTGGGTTGCGTCAGACCAGAAAGGAATCCAAACACAGACAGTGGTTGTGATGAGCTGAGTGCAATGGCTGCACTCAGCGTTTATTAACAAATAAAAGGGTTGAAAACAGCACAAAACAGGACACGGCACTTGACGCCAAAATAAACAGACAGACAAAACGACTAAACACTTAACAAACGGTGCACGGAGACAAACAAACACGGTGAGTACAAAACACTTATAATTATGATTTAACACTATTTAGTTTCTCCTCTCTCTCTCTCTCTCACCCGTTCTCCTCTTCCGAACACCCAACCACCACTGAGTGAAAATGTGCATCTATATATACTGTTGTGCTGGGATTCAATTACTAATTAATTATTCACTTGAATCCCAGCACGTGAATTAATTACGTGAAACCCCGTGTTCACATATTATATTTTAAATGCACGTGCGTGATGTGCAATCCCGTGCCTAAATACAAATATACACTTTTTAAATACACGTGAAAACACAGACCCCTATATCCCGTGTACCAATGACTATACACCAACATTTACACACGCAACATACAACACAGAACACAAATGCACACAGGGGCGGGGCGCTTTGCCACAAGATGTGGGGTGAAAAGGAGGAGGAGGAGTATTACACAACCCCTAAATGAAGTGTGCAGTGCAGCAGCAGCTTCTAAGGTGTTGAAAGAAAGCTTTTGGAAAGTGATTAAACGCTGCCTTCAAAGACTTTTCCATGGGTTTGTCAATCTTTTTTTCTGGCAGTTAGTATCTTTGCAGACACTTGTTTCGTGCAAGCAACTTGCTGATTCATCCCTTATGTCTGTTGCTTTACTGATCAAGGTTAGTGCCAAAAATTGTAGGGCTCCCAGATCTACAGGTATTCTTCCTCTACTTTGCAGAATGCAGTATGTACAGTTCTTAGATAGAGCTGTATCTGAACATGCTTAGTAGTCCTTTCTATTTATGTGTAGGGCATTTAAAATCACTCCACGCTCCAGTGTAATTTATTATGGTTTATATGTGTATTGCAAATATCAGTAAACCGTTAACTGGTTCCACAAATACCAATTGGCACTAATTCTTGATTGCTTTACCTTAATTTAGGACGTCCTATGTAATGTTTTTTTCTCTTGAACATTTACATATTTGTAAATAATTTTATTGCATACTATGGCATCTAGGTCTATTTAAAACTGTATTGGGTAGTAGTTACAGGTCTGTCAAAAGTTTATTAAATGCCATTGCTGTTTCTACTAGCTGGGGTCAAAAATCATCAAGTTAGGTGTAAAGGGTTAAATATCTACAAAATGTGTGTGGTGGGGGGCGGGCACAATTGTGTCAGCATGGAACTCCCTCAAATTGGAGAGGTCATGGATCACCATCCTGCATTAATTGTCGAGGTCTGCTGATGTTTATCAGCTTAGAGTTGTTGTTAGGTGATCTTTGTGGGAATGACCTAAATATTAACTGAAGGAAAGTCATAATTAAGTACCGTTAGCTGCTCTTTTGGCTGTTGTTATTTTTAGTATACATAGCATGATTTCCATACTGCAGTGTAGGAGAATAGGAAGGAGAATACGGTATGGTCTTGGTTAGACTTCGGGTCTCAGGGTCTACTCAAGGTAGCTACCGAGTGTGTGACTTTAGCAAGGCACCATCTGATTGTGCCCCAGACTTGGGGTGTTTGTTGATTAAGTCTAAGGCTGCATTCACAGTGGGTCCATTTCAAACAGACTCGGTCTGGTTTGTTTCGTTTGAAACAATGTATCAATGTGCTTGCTGTTCACACTTATCTGAGAGCAAAGGGACCAAGTTCGTTTGGATGCCAGCTAAAGTTTTCATTTTTTTCAGGACCTAGGTCATTTGTGTTAACAATGCATTTTTCAAGTGCCCTTGGTTCTTTTATCTGGTGTGTGAACAGGATGTTTACATTATCCTACAAGGTATATTGAAAGATGACAGCTATTGATGTCTTGCTCTGGATTTTTATATATTGCAGCGTGCACGGGTGTAGGGGTCAGGGCTGATAGGTGGCACAATCTAAACAGGAAGACAATCCCGATTGCTCCTGCAAGGGAGCCCGGCTCTTTTGTACAGCGATATCGGTGCTATGCTTCAAAGCGGGAGGTCCCAGGTTCGCATCCAACCTCCCCCTGTGAGAAGCCCCTGCCTGCAGGAACCGAGGTTCACCACAATATCGTGTATTAAATTCTTACACGTTGCTGTAGAAGAAAGCACTGGGGGAGCTAATTTAATGAATACATTTCTTGAATGCCTACAGTAGGAGAATGCAGTTTACACAATTCTGCATGGCATTAGAGAAAAGTGAATATATTTTAATATTTTTGTGAGTTTTGTCCAATTCGGCTTAGGTTTTGGTGATCAGATTTTCTACCAGAGCTTCAGTTTCTCACACTGTCCATGTAGTTTAGGATTACCAGATTTCCACAGATAAAACCGGGGATGTTTTTTTTTTCTTCAATTCATTGCATTTATTTGGCCGTGGCAACTCTGACGCTGTTTACAAAAAATAACAGTATATAAAATAACATAATAATAGTTTAAAAATTAAACATTGGGTAAATGTATTGCAGATCGTAACAACTCATTATTTTCTTTATATTGTCATCTAATCAAAACATGTTAAATGTACAAAAAGCCAGATTTAAAAAAATAGATCATCTATTGCCATTTAAAAATATGGTATACACATAATCAGAATGATTAAACAAATAATCCACACAATAGTTTATTTTATTTTTGAATGGCGCTAACACACAACCTAATACATTACTCTGCTATTAACTTGCTAAGCACACTGATACATTTGTACTTAAAAAAAAAAAAAATGACAATTGCAAAACAGGGACGATTAACAATTTTACTGTTTCCTACAGGGACAAAAAACGAAGGCTGAAAACCTGTGACAATCCCAGTTTTCCTGGGATGTCTGGTAACTCTAATGTAGTTCCCTGAGACATTTTTAGTTTTTTGCTCTACTTGTTTCCTCAGAATATGAACCAAACCGCAAAATGTTTACTTTCTACTCAGGTTACCTTATAGTTTGTTTCCTATGTGCAAAAGGTCCAGCAGTTGTTCACATTGACGTTTAGCAAGTGAACCAGACTCAGTGTGTTTGCCAAACAGACCAGACCACCTCTTTAGGTGGACTCTGTATGGTTCGTTTCCCAAGCGGACTTTGTTGTTCATGCTTCACATCAAACGTACCGAACCGTATCGAGTGCAGACCAAACCCTCTAAACGGACCCAGTGTGAACACAGCCTTAGATTACTGTTGTGGCAATAAAAAGCGTTTGGCATCTTGACTTATGGGAGTAATTGTGTATTATTTAGCACACCCCACCTCCTGCTTTCCCTCTTTTAATACATTGCTCAATGGGGAGCAACTACAAGACTGCACTGGCTTTCAACTTTTCTACTCATGTAATTTATAATAATTTATTTCAAACCCATATCTTGGGATCCTTCCAAGAAAGAAAAAAAAAGAAAGGAAATACACAACTTGATTGAGATTTAAATCAAGGAAGGGGGTTGGTTGAGATTGCGCTTAGAAAGCTATGGAATCGATAGCTGACAAGTTTACGTTTCAGTCCAGTGAAATTGTCAGTGCTGTGCCAAAAACACTACAATCCAATATTTGGGTTATAAAAAATATTAATATCTGCATAAGTGATTTGTTGAAAAACACATGTAGGTTTTCAAAGAGCCAAGAGTTGGGGGAGCAGACTTTTTTTTAAGCGACTATGAGCGCTAACACAAGCACATGGAGGAAATGAATGATTGATAGCTAATAATCAGAACCATTTGTAGCGCCGGGGATTATTACCTCCTACCAACCAGGCTTTAAATCTCTCTGGCTCTTTGATCTCCCGCACAGGCCCCTCTTCCCTCTATCAGTCCAGAGGTACCAGGAATTGATCAGCGCCCTCCAGGATCAAGTTACCAGCTACTGCGTCACAGTCTGCACTACGAGCATCCTGCAGGATCCCGAGAGCCACCACTGGGGTGACCCCAAGGTTTTTTATGAGGTGCGAGGTTAAGCTCACTATCCCTCCTTTTTTCACAATTGTGTTTTTATACTGTCTATCTGTGCTATCTAATTAGAAACAGGGGATTACAGGCACCGCCTTACCAGAAGCTGTGGCTGGTAGGAATCTGGTGTAATGTTTATTTGATGTCTTGCACTGATGCTTCTGCCCTCCCTTCCTCCAAGTAGTGACACTGACACCCACTGGGAGTCTTGAACAACTTTTTTATTGCCTGCTTCTAGGCCACTACTTTGCCCTGTCTTAAAGCTGCAGTGTCCCTATTCAACACTAAAATGCAATTCTTTGGTGCCGTCTGTGCTTCCTCTTTTATCAGAAATACCCAGGTTTAATAGTAATGGAGTAACCTTTAGCTTTATTTTGGTGTTTTAATATTTACCAAACAAAAAAAACAGTGCTAACATGGGGCAAATGAACTGTAGACTTGACTGTTGGGGAATTGGATAGTCTTAAAATGGAAAGGTGGACACTCTACTGTATAGTGTAGTTCTACATGGAGGCAGAAGCAGCTACAACTTGATCTTGACATTTCGTCCAACTAGGGACGGGTGGTCATCCTACTACAGTTGTACATTTAGGCAGAATTCATAAGTACAGATTGTTGTTTGAGCTAAACGATGTACGTACATAAATCATGGTCCTATTTTGTCCAAATCTCTGAAGCAAACACGTATTTAATAATTCAAATACCAGTTGTTTATTAATGTAATTCAAGACTTTATACCTTAGGTCTTGTCACCTGATAAGATGGGTGTTGTATTTAGTGGGGGGAAGTAAAACAAAAACTTTTTTTTTTTTTTTTACAAATAGACAAGCTAACTATTCTCAAGAGTGGTGGGGTTTGCAGACAGTATAATAAGGAGTATGATTTAAACAACTTAGTAGTCAAGTATTTTTTTTTTAAATAACTGTGAAACCTTACCTGATGTTGTGGCACTGCCCTGTTGGATTGAACTTTCTGTTCTACATGATATCAAATATCAATATAGTGTGTAAAATAAAATGCCAACTATTGTATTTGGAAGCATGCCTACATTGTTAGCAAATTATATGAAAAATTATATTAAAAAAATTATATTTAAAAAAAATGTTGGCATAGTTGCCGGAAGAGGTTGCAATTGTATTAACAATGAAAAACGTTTATTATATTTGTATTGGATCATATTTATAATCCTTTGTAATTGAGATCCAGCCGTAGACATCATCTTGTATAATACAAGCCAGCTGTTTATGTCTTAAGGTTTTGTTTTTTTTAAGCCTTTTGTATGTGGTAGCAGATGTTTAATTGTGAAGGGCTAATAAAATGGCTAGAACAGAGAAGGGTTTGTGAAGTTAAATGAAGTGATTATTGGGAAATAAAAATGTTTAATTTCAATGTTGCCTAATGTATATGCTCATGTACCAAGTATGTCCCGGGGCAGGCTAGTGTTTCTGATAATTGAAAGAAATTAGATAAAATTCAAAGTAAATTAAAAAAAAAGGGTGGTGTTTTCACTTTTAAAAGTGGCAACCTTAAAAGCGATGCTGATGGAAACTGCTTTTGTTTTACTGCAGGCTTGTACAGTTGTGTAAACCTTTATTGAGTATGAGTGGCTTAAACTGTATATCATTCCTTCAGACAGAAAGTCACAATTACCCTTGAGACGTAGCAGTGAAAGACATTGACATTTTGTTAGCATTTTACCATGCCAACAATTTCTTGATAATCTTGGAATTTCTTCTGTTTACATATTTTTGAAAATATTAACAGATGTCGTCAAAATTACAACTACAGTGGTGACAGCCTCAATGTCCAAGTCCGACACCATTGTGTAAATGCAGCACTGGAGGGCTGTTGACAACTCTAAAGGGAGCAGCATGTGTTGAGCAGAATGAGGTTTCAGTACATTAAAGATAGTGCCACATCCAGTCATTTCTTAAAAATGTTGTTCGAAGACAGATGTTATGGAGCTGTTTGGTTTGTCATATCAGTTACTTCAGTACCACTTATTTCTCTATGATTTGAACAAATACTTTTTTTGATTGATATAGAAGTAGTAAAAAAAAAAGTTTGTACAGCATAACACTTGATATTCCTGTAGAAATGCCTCAACTTCGTTGTGGAAACGTCTTGATTACATTACATTTTTGCTTCTCTTTTACATTTCCTATACTGTGAATATTCTGTTTTGGATGATTAATATTGTAATGCAGTACATGGCACTGGAATAAAGGAGTAGCGAAAACAAAAACTTTATTAAATGGCACAAGAGCAGTGGGTGAACAGTTACTATCCGTCAACACAGGAATAAAACAAAGTGCGTGTGTTTTTTTAAATTTATTTAAGCAAGTCATTTTTAAGGGAGTTCAACTTTATGGATGACCTATACACTGTATTTTTCTGCTTGAAAAAACACAACTTTTTTCTTTTTACCCCTAGAAGAAAAGGCATTTAATTTAAATTTTGACGTTAATTAAAGTCTGTACACACATTGATAAGCCCGTAAAACAGAAAGCTGTCTGCTCTCGGTTACATTTGGAAGCCAAAGCTTGAAAAAAAAAAAAAAAAAACTGGCACAGGAAAGCTTGATTACAGGAAATCAGGTAGCACCTGATGCTTTTCTTTGGCTAATGTAGTTTTAGAAAGTGTATCCGTTCAAGTAGCTCTGAAGTGCATATATCCATTTGCAAGCTGTCATATAAGCATTAATTATCTGATTTCATTACATTTTGGTCATGTCTCTAGCAAATACTAATTAAAAAAATAATAGTTTTGCGAGGCTTTTGTGCTGGTCATCAGTCTGATAAATTACTGTGTGGATGTCTTTTTGGTTTTGCAATGCAAATAGATCATGTCCCTTGGCCATTAAAGATGTTCTACATCTTGTCAATACTTTTCCTTGGTCACCCACATAAACTCTCCAGCTATTTCCTTACAGCCTGAACTAATTAGATTTCCAGGAACCAGACTTTTTTGTTCTGGGAATCTGTTGTTGTCTAACGCATGCATGGTTTTGCCAGGGGGAGAGGTGCTCGTTTTCCATCCAGATGTGGCACTATTACCTCTCAGCTCTGCGGCATGATCTCTGGAGTGTGCTTCCTCCCAGCCTTGCCCAGGAGATCCTAGCACAGGTGCTGAGCCAAACTTTGGAAATGTTAGTGCAGAGGTACTCACAGGCACGCCCGACGTATAGGAGGACCTTACAGATCAGGTACTGTGGCTGCTGTTACTTCAGTTATTAAGTTGCAATACTTGTACTGGCTCCCTTTTTAAAAATTGCATAGCAATTGTGAGCTGTTTTGCTTTTGCTATACATTACTGTGCATTTACTTAGCTTTTCTATACTTGCAAGAAATTACAGTATGCAAGGCAGGGCAACTGTATTTATTGCCTGTGATGTTTTTTAATATGTGGAAAACAATTGTAATGTTTCATTTATTGATTTTAAGTAATTTTTACTTTATCATGCTTAACTGTCTATATTGAGAGCAAAAGTTCAGGGTAGTTTCCCCCTCTTCTACTAATCTATTACTCCAGTTGTAGTGTATTAGTGTATTTAATAACACAGTCCCAGACTTAACATTTCATTTTAAAAACTAGACTTTTTCCTTTTTAAAGTTTGCTAAGCAGTGACATCTTAATCATTTTTAGATACAGCGTGAAAAAATTGTTTAATACTGTCTGGCAATTCAACTGATATAGACCATATGTTGTATTCATCATCATATTTCAATTCCTTTAATAACTGTAGAATAATACCCTAGTTTTGAATTCCCCTTTAGCTATCTATAATGGCATGTCTTCCTTATACTAATAAAAAGGGAGGTTTGTGTTCTGTTGGTCTACCTCCACAGTATTATTTTACCTCAACAGGACTGATATTACAGCCATACTGCTGTGCACTGAGAACCTGATCTGGTCACTCTGTAGTACAAGAGAGGAGCTGCTTCATCCAAGTAGAGATATCTGTCCCTGGATCTTTTCTATTCACAGCCACTGCAATCACCTGCTTACTGCGCTGGCCATTGTAACTTCACCCCTGCACAGTCTCTTTGAGTAAGTGTTTTACAGATGTGTACAGATGAACATTTTCATTTGTAATTTGTAAATAAACCTAAAAAAACCTTCCATTTCCTGGAATCAAATCAGGTGAAATCATGAGCCTGTTAAGTCAATTAAGTGTTAGTCAAGAACTATTAACAAAAATGTCTCCTGTTCTCTCCTTGTATACTTCGATACACCCTCAAGTTATCTCTTTATTATAAAGAGGGCTTCTGATTTTCTGTGTTTTCTGCCGACTTTTCTACTCTCCTTTAAAAATTCAATTGATTCCTGTTAAGCCTGAGAAATGTGTTTAATAGTAAAATTGATTTAATTTACGAGGGGTTTTCTATGAAACAAATAAATTGGCTTTTCAATTGTCTTACTTTTTCATTTCAAAGGAGAAGCGACACCTCTTTATTAATGTAAATACAGTCACTCAGAACGATTGTAATAAAGTGTGTCCAGCATAAAATACTTTTCATTATAGCTTTAATAAAGATTAGTCGCTGTTAACATGTTCAGTCATGTAAAGACTCATTTTTATAGATCAGCTTTTTTAACCTGATCTAGATATAAAGTTTCTGTTATGTATTTTTATCTGCTAACTTTGTATTTTATTTGTTATTTTTATTGATTTTATTTTTGTCCTATCTAGATATTTGCTATTTATTGTTATTATTAATATCATTGTATTTTGTTAATTGTGTGGTTATACTGTTCTGTCTTGTTTTTTATCATGATACATACTGTCTGTAAAGTGCTTTGAGATACCATAGTATGAAAGGCGCTATATAAATAAAATAAATAAATAAAATAAATAAATGTTGCGATCTGGTTAGTACATTCTACTTGTTAATCAAAAGGCTTGATTAAGGCTTGGCCTATTTAAAAGCCAATTTAGTTGTTTCGCAGAACAAACCCATAATTCAGTTTTACTATTAACATGTTTCTCAGTTGTGATTAAGATACACAAATGGCTTAACAGGTATCAATTGAATTCTTAAAGGAGAGTAGGGGTAAAGCACCAACAGTCAGAAGCATTAATTACATAGTAGCCACTTGACCATGGTTTTACTAAAATTACAAAAAATGTAATTGTTAAAAATAATATAGTTGGGGTCTGCACAGAGCTCTTCAGCTTTTATCTCGGTTGGGGTTACAGGAGGTGTGTTTTGATCCCACCACAAAGCCAGTCGTCTCTTTGCACCCAGTGGGAGCAAAACAAAATACAACGCAACACTCCCAGTGATGCGTCCAGATTCAGAAACAACACTTGAGTAATAGTTATCATTTAAGCATGGTTAGGTAATGGTTGCTCATATTGAGAAAGCGTACTTAAGCGAGCACTAACACTCAAGGGTTGATTCCAGTTATAGCTGAAAGTCCTAATTCATGTCCAGGCTACTTTAAGTCAAATTCACAATCTAGTCCAGTCTGGGCATGGCGTTATGATTTGATCAATTTTTATCTTTTTTGCTGTTTTACTTTTGCTGTTGCAACATGTGGTTAAGGATTTGGACAACTTAGTCAATATAAAGGAAGACTTACAAACAGAATTCAGAGGAATTTGGGGCCATGGATAGATATACCAAACCTTTACATATTAATAAAAGGGTGTTAAAATGTTGCATTTAATTTTAAGTTCAGATTCATTTATCTGAGGTTATTGATGACTTGAAAAAGCAGCTGAACGTTTTCTTTGTGTTGCTTATTTAGGACATTTCAGAAGGGTCCGGGTGACCTTTCCTCTCTATCGACTTCAGAAAACTCAAGCTACCATCTCTTACAGTGGCTGCGTTTCATTAAGTCGTCTTTGTTCTCTCAAGAATCTCTCGGGTAAGTATTTCCCTTGTTAAATTGCTTCCGTTCAGGTGTGCTTTAGCTGGGCTCAGTAAGAATGCAAGAACTTTTATACACTGTGCATTTTGTGTTGTTTGTACCAATACTGAAGACTATTGCAGACGTGGAGCATACTTCCAATACTGATACATATAAATACATGCAGAATTAATATTGAAAATGTCCTGTACAGCACTTTGATATACTTTGTGTGTGAAAGGCACTATATAAATAAAGTATTGATTGATTAATTAAATATACATAATACATACAAGTACTGTAATAAAGTGTCATATGGATAGGGCCAAATCTGGGTAATTTGATGACTAAATTGGAGTAAATCTATGTTATTGTATGTGTGTGTGCACATCTTTTTTTTTTCGATTTAGAAAAATGACCAGTATTGGAGCATACATATAATTGAATTTATACGTACTGCACTTGTTTGATTAACTTAAATAAATCAGCTCTAGTGTACTGTACTGTACTGTATGTAAATAAGGGTTTGTCAAGTTACGCATGTGCCACAGTAAAAAAGACATTGTGGTGCATAGATGTGATGTAATATAAATTGTTCACATGACTGCCTTCTAGACTTGCAGTGTTGTGAAATTTGAGAATGATCTGTCAGGTTAAAACATAATGTTCTTAATTCAAACAGCAGGATGCACAGTATTTTTTATTGCTGCTGTTATTTTTTGGCCCATGAGCTAAAAGCAGCTAAAAACAGATTAGGACCCAAATTCATTCATTCATAAAAAAAATACAATCCTTGCCTCGTAGAACAAAAATGTGCATGGTTCTACAAAAGAGATAAGTGAGGTTGTGCTGTATCTCTTATGTATTTGGCAGTTTACCAAATGCTAATTTGCTTTTAGCTAGTCAAGATTAGATGTAATTCCTTTCCTGAGCTGACTTTAAGTAAGCAAGCATGAAGGTATTTGCAGACTAATCTTGGAGGAATTGACATTTAAGGAAGTTAGCATTACATTGACGGTTTAAGGCTATTTATTTCATAGATAAATTAACTCCCATCTTTGTCTTTATATTACTTTTCTTTTTTTTCTATAAAGGACATTGTCAGCTGATGAAATAGCTTCCCAGTGCCATCTGAAATTGATGTTATCCCAACCAAGTTGTAATCTGAGCTTGTTGCTGCAAACACTACTTCATAACCGCTGCCTGATACTAAAAGTGTTGCTAAAGATTTCAAGTAAGAACCTGTTCAGTACTTTCAATTTGTTCATCTATCAACAGGATGAAAGTCCAGAAGAAAATGGTATTGTACATACTAGAATGGTGGATTTTCCAATGGATTTTGAGTATATACTGTAATTAATAGAACATTAAGACATTGTCTAATATAGTTTTCTTTGGGTCAAATTTACTAAATTTTGGCTGCAGTGCAATTTATATGCAATTGATATAAAACAAATTACAAGCAACAATGTAACTACCCTTCAATTAGTTTTTTTTTTTATATAATGCAGTCTAAATAAATTTGGTCTATAAAGTTTGATTACTTTTGTGACAATATAAAATCATAATTTATGTGTGTCACAAATAGTTGGCAACAATTACCAATTCATTTTTAATTTGTACCAGTACTACTATTTATGGGCTTGATTCACAAAGATCCCTGGTTACACAGGTTAATAGTCCAGGTAAAATATATGCACATGAAGAAATGAATATGCACAGCAAGGAAAGCTTACCTTTTTAGTCCACTCAGCTCAGTCCAGCTTGGCAGCTTGGCTCTATAGGTATTTACACTGTATCTAATTCACAACAGTAATAATCATAATCATTCTAGTACTACTACGACTACTACTACTAGTAGTAATAATAATAATCTGAAAACACACGCACTGAATGCAAACTGTCAAGCTGCAGAGTTTTAAATGTTGTTTTTGTATCGAACTTTTCAAATACTGTACCTTTTATTTTCCGAACAGATGCCTAATAGGTTTGGAGGAAGCTTTTCAATTACATGTACACATAGATATTACAGAGTGGTCAGCGCCCTGTGTGAACTTCACCTAATTCCCCCACGAAGCATTAGCTGAATAGCAGGTGAATTGATTTGCCTGAAGGTCACTCAGCATGAAAGGCTTGGCAGGGATTTTAACACAGAGTTTCTGTCCCTCAGAGCTATACAATAGGCCACACTGCTTCCTAAGGAATATTCCATTTAATGAAATAGTTGACTAGAATAGGAAATGAGTATAAGAAGATCCAATTGTCTGAAACCGATTTAATGTAATAAGAGTTTTAAATTGTTTTGATTTATACCTTATTTCTGTGCAAAATAATATTGCACGTTCTAGATTATCATATTTTAATGTATGTAATGTAACTTCAGTATGGTTCAGAATTTAAGATTTTTGTTTTGTGCATAAACAAATAATAAAGGTGTCGTAACCAGGGCTTTAATCATCCTCAGAACTCCATTAGAAAAATAACATTTCCACAAGTTATTGTTTTTCTGTTGATCTTTCTGTTTTGTCCAGTATTTGTTTTCATATTGAGACCTGGGAGAAGCCCATGTATCCTTTCACAACACTAGAAGTCTGGTAGAATTCCACAGGGAGTGGAGTGGCTCTGACACTCCTGTGTGTTAAGGAGGCAAAATCAGCAGGAACTGTTTCTCCTCATTGCGCTACAGCGATCCCTACTGGCCAGAACATCAGTTGATCTCGAAAGCAGACACCATACACTGCTGGCTTTTGTCCACCAGGGGCAGTTAGCTTGCTGAAACTCGCTGTAGAGCACCAGGGTGTTAAGAGGTAATTGGCTTGGTCATGGGACAGGAGGATGCTTACTGACCATCAGCTGTTATGTTGTGGACAACCTAAATTAGGGAGAAAAACAGGAGTAAAATAATCGGGCACACTACATTGATAAAAACAAGGAAGACCCTCTTAAATTGTGTAAGATTTAATTATGTGTTTAAAACTCAATAACACATGCTCTTAATCATGTATTACTAGTTCTGCATTTATGCTTATTTGGCATGTTTAATAACCAGTAACCAGTCTCTGAACAAGCCTGAGCAAGATGGAATTACTATAATGAGGCCAATAAAAGCGAGGGTTGCACTAGTAATAGGATAGTATATGCCAGGGGTACCATGTGCATAACAAACTAATCTGTAATGTGAGAGACAACTCATGTACACAACAGTGATGCAGGACATTATTTGTCTAAACTCCGCAGGGTTTTCTGAAGCTGTAACATTCTCAAAGTTGGCTCAATAGAAAAGAAGTGCCGTTCATTTATCAGAACTGATACATAATGGGATTAAAAATCATGTAGTTAACCTCTGGTGCTTTCCAGCACCCCAAGTGGAAATAAATGTGAGTCCCAACACTAACTGTGGATGCTCCGGTTTCAACCCCCATATCTCCTTCAGGAGTAATTACTGAGCTGACAGACTACAAAGTACTGACTTTATCCATATAATGCAACTTAATAGAGTGATTGTAGGTCAAAGGATGTTTGACCACTTTCTGTTGTGAAAAAAAAAATCAGTTTCCATCATTCTTTCAGTACCAGGATTTCCCATTACTTATCAAATGGACAATATTAGGTCTACATGCTTTAATACGAGAGGTAATTTAGTGCTGTCAATTTAAAACCATCTAACATTTGTCAAAGAAGTGCAAACATTGCTTCACTTTCCATCATGTTCCTTATTGAGTGCTGTATTGCATTCACTTACCTATTCAAATACCTGTCATCCCGTACAAAGACTGACAAATGTTTGATCATGGCCACTCTCGCACTAAAGTGATGTTCTATTCAGAATCCTGCTACCTGCTTTCACTATTACAAGGGCACACTGACAGAATGTATTAATCTAAGGAATGAATAGTCCCATACGGTAAGCATTAAGAAACCATATTCACTGAGCAAAATAAAAAAGAAAACCTTCAATGTCTTTTAGTCAAAAACCTTCTTTTTGTTAACACCAGATAAGACTTTATTTATTTATTTATTTATTTATTTATTTATTTATTTATTTTTTTGAACAATTGTTTTTCATTAATTCCCGATTTTCTCCCAATATTGGAGCGTCCAATTATTATTCAGCCTGGCTCGCCGCCGCAACCACTGAACTAACTCGGGAGAGACGAGGACGAGTTAATGCGTCCTCTGAAACGAGTGCTGTCAGCAATTCGCTTTATTTCACTCTGCAAGCCCGTTGTGCAGCCACCCAAGAGCTACAGCATCGGACCACGCAATTCTCAGGCTGCTTACAGGCCCGCAGGCGCCCGGCCAGACTACAGGGGTCGCTGGTGCGCGGTGAGCCGAGGACACCCTGGCCGACCTAACCCTCCCTCCCCCCGGGTGACGCTCGGCCAATTGTGCACCGCCCCTGGGAGCTCCCGTCCACGGTTGGCTGTGGAATAGCCTGGACTCAAACTCGCGATGTCCAGACTATAGAGCGCATCCTGCACTCCACGTGGAGCGCCTTTACTGGATACGCCACTCGGGAGCCCCCCGGACCACGCTGTTCTGAATTGAGTACAGGCAGGCCTGCAGGCGCCCGGCCAGCCACAGGGGTCTCTGGTGTGCGGTGAGCCAAGGACTCCCCAGCCAACCTAACCCCTCCCTGCCCGGGCAGCTCTTGGCCAACTGTGTGCCGCCCCCTGGGAACTCCCATCCACAGTCGGCAGTGGATTCGAACCGACAATCTCCAAGCTATAGGGCGCATCCTGCATGCCGTGCTGTGTGCCTTTACCTGATGCGCCACTCGGGAGCCCTAGATAAGACTTTCTTTAACAAATGCAGCTCCAAAATATTTTGTAATAGCATGTTCCAATGCTAAAAAAATGGAACACATTATTCAATAATACATCACTGTTCTTTTTAATACATTTTTAGAAACAAAACAATTTTTTGTAAATGGACTGTCTCTGATTAAGTAATTTGACATGCAAATGAATCCCTGCCATATACTCTGTAGTACTTTATATACAAGCTGCATCTCCCTTCTTAAGGGAAGTTTCAGGATGAAAAACCTCTGGAAAATTATGAGGGTTGTTTTTGTTCTTCATCATGCAAATACTTATTGTGAAATTTGACTCAGTATTTTTTGTAAATGTTTTTACAAGTTGATGAGCACTCCATAGCCAATCATTCTGAAATAAAAATAATAATTAAATAAATAAACTGAAACTATTGACCGTGCATATGGAGAAGTGTTACAGCATACTGCAACACATTACATTTTATAGATACTGGATCTAAGCAAATGTATTATTTGTATTCATTATATTTTTTGTATCATTATTTAGACTATGAAACGGATGAGAAAGGACTGTCCATGGAGGCAGTGTTTATGGTGTTGACCAGTTTAAACATCCTGCCCAAATCTCTCTGTTTTGTTCTTGAAAGCTATCTTGATGAGCAACAGTTATGGGATCATTTGTATAACCTGCCAGGTAAGACAACAGTAATTGATAATACAATAATTATACTGTGGTACAGTTTTTTAAAAAGGCATTATTTTCTTGCAGTTAAGGAAAACCAAGTGCAATAAATCCAGATTAATTCCCCAGACTGATTGATTATTAATTTCATAAGTATAATGCAGTTTGTGATCTAGGCAAATATTTATGACAAATCCATGCTTTCATTCATTAAACACTAAAATGTAGGTGTTCACTTGTCAACATTTTTGTTTCCAAAAGTGGTACTAAATTAAGAAAAAAAAAAAAAAAATCTGGCAAAGTAACTTTTTTTTATTTTTAAAAATGAAATGTATTTTCGCCACACACAGAGGTCGTTATCAGGCCTATACTGGCTAAATGCCACTGAGAATACTTTTGCTCGTGTTGTTTTGATCTCTTCTGCTAGTTAAAAATCTGATCTTGAATTTTATAGTAAGGAAAAACTTGACTGCTTCCTCAGTGCTATATGGTAAAATATGATGCGTGCTTGGATAACAGCTAAGCAACAAAGAAGGGTTATCACAAACACAAAGTGCTAAAGTGCTTGGAACCTGATGTTTTGACTGCATGTAGAAAAGCATTTTTCAGGCAACATTAGCTGCAGTGTGCAGGCAAAATCCCTGGATCTCAAATCAGAAACCACAAGTTAACCTCTTCCACTGCAAAATCATTTATTGATGTGGCCATTTTGCAACCCGAAACAAATTGCTTTGGCTCAGTGAACCAAGCCCAGAATCCTAATTTCCAAAGGCTTTAAACAGCAGACCTCAAAGACAACTTCTTTTGGCAATTTCTCTATTTGAATGATCTAATACTGTAATACTGTACTGACACTCGTTAACTCTATATTAATCCAGCATTAATGAGGTTTTTTGCAAGGGGGGGATTTATTACTACATACAATACAAATATATGAATTCAGGTAATTCAGGTTAATGTATTATATTGCACCCTTTTAAAAATGTTAGTAGAATGTATGCATGGATGTATGCACTGTGCATGGGCTGTGTGTTTTGTATACAGTATATAAGGTGCATGATATAGTCGGTTTATGGTTTTCAGTATGGTATGGCTCAGTCATGGGAAACAATACACTGGGTCCTGTATTATTCTGGAAATTAGTAGTTACTTTAAATAGCAATGTGAACTCTATGGCTAACATTAGTGTTATTGGCAGTCTGCATTCATTTACTGTGAAATAGAGCATAATCGGCTAGAGCTCATGCAGGGTTTAAACTCATTAAAATGCTTTTTTTTTTTTAAGTAAATGCATGTAGCAATTATAGATGCATAATTTAGCCAATTATTTAATCGTTTATTGTGAAAAAAAAATGTAAAAGTTTGTCTTTTTAATCTTAATTTCTTTATATTGTAGTCCTTGTTGTATAATTAGCCTAATTGCTGGCATGCCCTATACATTCCAGTAGGGACAGATATTAATTGAATTTTGGATAAGGGCTGCCCCTGATCATAATGTTTTGTTGCTAAGTTCATTAAAAGAAAATAATGTTAAGTATATTTTTGTCCAAATTCGTCTATTGCTGAAATCTTGAGTGTATTGTAACATCATAGTAATTTACTTTTAGCTGAAGAAAATCAATGTGTGATGGACTTTGTAGCACAAACACAGTGTATCTAAAACCAAGTGAAGATTTAATCACATTACTGTGAATGTGGTCAATTCAGAGATGCCGTTCCATGGTGTCAACAGGAATGCCTATGCTGAACTAGGCTTTTCTGTACTGAGGTGCAATTAATGTGCAATAAATCTGCAATCAAAATTATGAATGCATTTACAGAAACACCTTTCTTTCTGTGTGTTTTCTTGCAGATCCCAGCAAGAAATGTACAAATAAAAAGCTGAATGTACAGCTCTGCACTCTTTAATCCTGCAGTCAGCATTTCATTACAATTCACATTTGTGAATAGCACCTAGTCAGAAATAAGCGAACACAAACAGAAAATGTGAAATGTTTCAGAATGTAGTCTTTGAATTCAATAGTCTTGTGGCATTATAGTAACTGTAAGCCAACAAAGTACCAGTTCAGTTTAGTTAACTTTAAACTAAACTTTAAATTAATTCAAACTTCAAATAATTTATTTGAACACATTCTGCATTGCTTACTAAGCAATGTGAAGTTACTGTATACACTTTCTAACAGTTTGTTTTACTTTTTAATTGTATGAGCTGGTCCCTGTTTTTGTGTCTTCAGGGGATTTAGCACAATGAATGTGTGTCAAGCGTAAATAGTTCAGTTTACTGCTGTTAGAGTTTGCGGAATGTGGAAGCCCTTGTAATCAATACATCTGAAATTACTTTGAGTCAAACATGACAGCGCCAAGTCCATTGGAATCTTTTTATTTTTGTATTTGCACACCATTTCGTCTTTGCTTCCTGTTTTTCATTGGCTTGTGAGCCTCATGGCATGTGCATGAGAGGATTCTGGGTTGGGAAGGATGTGTCTTCCTTGAGTCCTGAATAAATCTGCAGCACAGTCTCAGAGTCGTTGAGGTGTTTAGTGTTTGTTCTTGTTATAAAACAGATTCCAGCAAACCAGAGACAGAGGTCCTGAAGTGTCTGAGACTCGCCGTGACCAAGCCCATCATGAGCGCAGTGAACCAGATAATGTCCATGGTGTACGCGTGGCAGGCGGCTGAGCATCATGGGACATGCCAGCATAGACAAATGGCTCCTGAGAGTCTGCTGAATAAAATCCCCAAGGACTGGAATTATGTACCCCGAGAACTGAAAAGGAAGGAGTCTGGAAAAAGTAGGGGATACAATATTTATGAGCAGTGAAAAAGTTTAATGACAGTGTTTATTTCTTCTTTTTGGTATTTAATTATTTTGAATTGTAATTGTCCAAGTTTACTTCTGTTTATACCAGTTTGAACCATGTTTTAAGGACAATAATAATTCTGTAAAACTGTCAATAAACAGCCTATTGTAAATTAAAATGTATCTATCTGTTATTTCTTGCATGTTTAAGAACATGTGCTTAAAAATCCATAGAAACTACCCTTTTTAATATACAGGAAATGATGCTTGCTTTAATTTAAGCATTGTATTTCATGCTCAGACATCGTTTAACTAAAAAAAAAAAAAAAATTGTTAAGTTTCCATCTTCAAAATGGACATTGGTAAAAGGACACACTAATGAATGATATCTGTTTCTTGTTTTCAGGTTTTACAAAACTAGTGGCACAAGCGGTTTCCTTCATATTTACCAACTTGCCAACCATGATCGCCTCCTTGCCTGTGGCAGTGAAATACCTATTTTATATAGGAGAGAAGAAGCTTTCTCGAAATACTGTCCCCCTCAAACAAACTGGCCTGCTCATCTGGACCTTCACATCATACCTCTGCCGGACGCTGGACGACGGAAACGCCATCGAGCTGCTGACGGGGGTCGCTCTAGACAGGTGGAGCAAGGAGACACTGGGCTTGCTGAGTGAGTGTCTGCAGAACATTGTGGGGCAGCAAAAGGGAATCCCCAAACCAGTGGTGCAGAAGATTATCCAAAATATGGAGGTACAGAGGCCGCAATGGATAAAGGGACAGCTACAGAAAGCAAGGAAGCTGTGCACTAAAGGGTGAGGACACTTTCTTTAGTTTGCTCATTAAACTCACTTCTTAGAATTCATGTTACAACCCCCCAGGGCCCTGGTAGAGGTATGCTGGGCTCAGTATTGAGAATACCCCCCTGTAGCACATCAATCATTGCTATGGAGGTGATAGTGTGCATTGTTATTATTACCTTAAGATATTAATTCATTGATACAAGTTGTTTTTAGAATCTGAAATGTAAATAAGGGCCTGAAATATGTGTCTATTGGACTTCTGTTGAACATCTGTTGTATTCAGATTCTGTCTGTGCAGCTTTATCCCAACAGATCAATAGAATTACTTACTGGGAATGTGTCAGTTCACCTATAGTACAGCGATCTAGTGACATCTTGGACCTGTGTGGGTGGGGTCAACTACCACTTATTCTGCCAGACCTTTACAATATGTAAATGAAAGTGGTTATCACTTGAAATAATATATATTTTAAGGCTATCCAACCTCTGTAATGCTGGTTTGATTAAAGTCGCAAACTGCTAATTTATTAAATCATAGCTGCATTTGTAATTTGTAATTAAGCAGGAATAGGCAGGAAGTTAGATAGTAGGATTTATAGAAGAAAGTTAAAGGAGAACTGAAGTTAGGAACCACTTTATTAAATAACGGAGTTATAGAAGTCGATTGGGTTAGATATTAGAATATCAAATCTTGAAGTAATTCAGTAAGCAATTAAACACCAATCTGTTGGAAAATGGGAAACCTAAAAAAAGGGCAATTTTCTTGACAGGCAGAATTAATTGCCTCATTCCATGTGTTTCTTTTGTTCTTCTGTTCACTTGGAGTGGCTGCCTATCCTGTGTCTGCTTCTGGTTTAGAGGCAAGCAACGACTTCATGAGTGTTGGATGCCTTAAGTTCCATTTGTTTTCCCTTCAGGGGGCAATCGCCCTTGCCGTCACCAGGGACCAGAAACCCCCAAGCTCAGTGAGACTCCGGTTAGCAAATGTGCCACATCCTCCTCAGGAGTGCTAGTCCCCTGTCTGGCTCATTAATGGCAGAAGAGTGTGGAGGGTAACACACCAAAGCATTGTTCTTTTAGTTCGTGAAGCTGCTTCCTTGCAAGATCATTGCAAGATCATTGCAAGATCTGTTTTGATTTAATGAACATGGGCACAGCATGACCATGCAATTTCTTAAATGCTTTCATTAAAGTTTTCCAGTACAGTATAACACAGTCTGTATTGTGGCTGGCTCAGGGCTTTACCTCATGTTTACATTTAGTTGTCTGATACACAGTACTTGGCCTGTGTAACATTGGGCCAACCTAGAGGTCACAATTGGAACAAGATGTAGAAAATCAAGTGGATTGTTTTAAATAAATAATACAGTGTATATATATATACAGCTCTCCCAGCTGTTAGCCTTTACTTTTTATTTTTGTATTTTATTAAAGAAAATAACTATAATTTAAGTCAGAGATATTAAGAAGGAGTAGATCTGGAAACTTGATTTATACTGGCAGCGTTCCTGGTCTTTCTGGTCTTTAGAAGTTATGTTGTGTTATCCTTAGTCTTCTGCTTCAGATTTAAAGATTTTTACATCATAAATAATGCTGATAGTTCAGCTCAAGCCCATGCTTCTAAAAAGAGATCCCTTACCGAAGGGTACCCCTTTTAATTGTTTTCTTTTTAAATAAAACATCACATGACCAGTGATCTTTTTAAAATTATTGAAATTTACAGTTATCACCCATTTTAAAATCTAAACTGGCCAAACTGTATTCATCAAACAGAACAGGGTTTGTAACAAGAGTAAGATAGCATATAGTATACTGTATATCATAAAACACATAGCTTTGATTTCTTCTTCATCTTTCTTTCCAATTTGTCACTTAATCACTACAATGTTGGTGTATTAGATGTAAGGGTGTATAAGATAGATAATAAATAATCTTTTTTTCATGGGTAACACAATTTGACAACCAAAAATACAGAGAGCTATTGCAATAGTAATTGCTTGAGCAAACAGAATGTAAAAAAAAAAAAACTCATTTAACTCATAGAACTTAACAACTTAAAGGGAATTTCTTTGCACATCCCTGAACTGTTTCCATTTGGCACTGTGGCCTCAGTCATTCAAATAAACTAGTTTGTCTGTCTGTTAATGAACTAAACTTAACAAGACAGCACTGTGCTAGAAGACAAATCTGCAAACGTTAATCATCATTAAAAATAAAAGATACAAAAAACATAACTATTCCAGGAAATGTAGTAGTCATAGTGAAAGAAAAACAAAAAAAAAAATGGGTTATGTATCACCTGTCTTAGATACTTGCTGAAATCATTACTATTCATTAAAGTAACCTTCACTTTGAAGTGATGCCTGAGTTGTAAACAATCAGTGTACAGTATATCTCGGTGAGAGAGCTTGCAAGTCCAAAAAATAAAGCAATACCCGTCTTTGCAAAGTAATTTGTAGAGGAGAAGATTATTGTTTTCCATCATGGTGACCCTGACTTGGCTGACTGGGTGCATACACAGATTAAGATGAATGCAGTTATTCCTTGGCTGAGGTCTGCCTCTTTCAGGGCACATTCGCCCTAATGACATGATTGATAGGCTGTCCCGAATCTGGAGAGGAACTCATTAATCATAGAGCTGACTGAATCCAATCATCTGCTTCACCTGCACAGTGATGGACAGGAAAGGATACAATGCAGGTGCTGACACCGATACACTCCTTGGTCAGAAGGGCCTCAACTTTTTCAATGTCAACCCTCAAAAGATGCCTGACAAGTGACACCGGCTCTGCCACCTTATAATTTGAAGAAAAAGAAGTGGAAAAAAAGAAAAACAATGACATTAAGTCTATCTGGAATAAAGCATTCATTTTTTTGTTTGACATGGAACTCGGTCATAAAAATAAATTATGTGGAAGGGCATAGGAACACCTTATGACAGGCCTTTGACATGATTTTTCAGACACCCACACAAGGATTGAAAACTGACCTAAACGTTTAAAAGCTACACCTGGAGTCTTGCCAAGAAGTGTATGTTTCTGATACAATGCTTAGAGATTGTTTTGTTATTTATAGTATTTTAATTTATTTAAAATATGTCAATGCAGAATACAATTAAGTTTCCATGACAAAGACATACAACTACAGTCATTTGGGAAAATATGCATTATCCAACCGATATTACTTGTCAGACCTTACAAACGAATTAAAGGTGTTGGTTTAAAATGCCTGACCAAGATTAGAGCAGTTATGCTGTGGAGAAAAAAAAAATCTACTATTAAACTCCATTAAACTGCAGAACTTTAAAGAGGATCAAATGAGCGCTCTGTTTTTATTATCAGAAAACTAATACCCAATATTGATTGAACTACACTTCTGATGAGTGCTCAGAATTTCCCATGAAATTCACAAGAGTAGACAGATACTATTTAAAAACATTTAAAACAATCGTTTATTGGAAACTTCATTTTGTAATTTTGTTTGTATCATTTCATATGTTTTTTTTTTCCTTTCTCTCTTTCTGTCAGGGCTTTTGAACCAGCAGAAAGCACTGTCGTGCAAGAGAAAGGGATCGCGTCTGAATTGACTGAGCAGAAAATAGGCATGATGGTCCTGGATATCTGCCACAAACCAGGTGGCAGCGAGTACCTGAGGCAAATTTATCACATCATCCAACTCAATGAGGTAGGGAAACAGTCTTTTTACCAAGCAATTAGGTGTGTGCTGGCCTGAGGCAGCATCTGCTAGCAGCTAAGGGTTAGTCAAGGAGCCGCAAAAGCTTGTTTGAAGTCAATAGCAAACTCAATACTATGTGGCAATAGAATCTGTTAGGATTTGTACAGTCCTGCATTTCCATACCGGTTTATTGGTGGAGGTAAGTATTGGACAGTAGTCTAATATCACACTTAAGGCAAGTAAAGTATTACAAAAGACTGCTAAAGTTTTTTTTTTGTATTATTATTTTTATAACTTTAACATATTCACGTATTATATTAGCATGTTAACTTGAACAGAGCAATATATTGAATTAAGCCTTTGTTTGCAATACTGATTGTGTCACAGTGATTTGGGGCAATCTGAGTTCACATTGGGGAGAGCACTGTCACATGACCTTTGTTGTAAAAGTCATATGGAAATATAGGCAGTTTCAATCTGTCTACTGATTGAGTTGTGCTGTGACTCTCATCCCAGATCCTAGTGGACGGGACTCTGTTACAAGTACTATTCTCATTGTCCTGGGAGAGGGCACTGGCTGGATGGGTTATAGTGGTTGATCTGCCCTCCCATTCAGTAGAAGGTGGTCCCTTGAGATTTAGAACAGATAAGAGACATAAAAATATAAATCATGCAGATATAGAAGACAAACCCATTCTAATATTAAGTAGCATATTTGCCATTGAAGTAGGGGAGTTGACATAATGCACTGAATATCTGCTTCATTTTTGCATGGAGGTGCTTTGAAATGTGATAGAAATCTGTATGCTACTGACAAAGGCCTTTCCACTTTATCTTGTCTGACCCTTTAACCTTACAATCTCCACCTTATTTGTATACAGTTCTCAGAAAAGTCACATGTATTTGTATTTTCTTTTTGTTTCTTTATATGAAGGAGTATCTCAAAACTGAGATTTCCACTGTAAAAGATTCAGCAGCAGAACCTCATCAAAGACCATTAAAGTTAAATCATAAGGATTCGGAACAACAGCAGCAGCCCTCTGTTTTCAGCCCTCTAAAGGAGTTCTGCTGCATTGGGAGCAATAAGTTTGACCAGGTTGGTACTTCAAAGTGCAGTCTTCAATAATGCATTTGCCGATTGATTTGCTTTCCTGGACAAACCTTTATTGTTTTTGTTATTTTTATACAAATTAACTTTTGTTCCTCCAGTCTTTGGTTGGCACATCGCTTTATGTCTGTTGATATCAGCCCTGTCTAGCTCAGATCAGGGTTTCAAAAATATTATGACATCTGTAGGGTACTCGTTTAGCATAAGACATGGACATCATGTAGTGGTAAAGCACAGCCCTTCAAAGTATAGGAAACTAATGGATCGATTTGATCAGCTGCTGGGATAAACTACAGTTAGATTTTTTAAAATTTTATAGCACTGGAAAATCACCCTGGATTGCATTACCACCTATCTGTGGTTATCCCCGGGTTCCCTTTAAAAATAAGCTCACTGAGTGAAAGAATGGCGAGCAGGTTTCAAGGGGTACAAGCATGTTTGTTTTTTTATACTCAATCTGAAATGCAGATATTATCACCAACAGACACATGATAGCAGCAGGCTTTGAACATGTCACAATCAGAGCAATAAATGAATGCCATGATGGCCCACATGGCTGTGATTATAGCACTATAGCTACATTCCTTTTACTTTAATATATCTGATCATTAGTCAGAGCACCAGACAGCATTTTACTGAGAAATCCACCTCAGATTTGGTTGATCAAGGTCTGTCACATTAAACATCTGGCACGTTTGTTATAACACAACTGTGAAAGATTGGAAGCTTTAGTTTAGATTACATGAAGTTACATCATGGACATGTCATGAAAACCCAGCAACCTCCCAGTAGGACTGAGACTGAATTTGAGAAAATGACAGCTCCTGGGGTTATTCCATCTTAAATATCCCACAGCACTTGCATTCAGAAGAGCAGCTATATAAAGGATTCATTTCCTTAAATTACATTTTTTTTCTGGTAAATCCCAGATTACAATATAAAAAACAAGAAAAGTACTAAAACATCAGTGCTAATTCTGCTAATGCTAATCTGTACTTTAATCGTCTTACTAACTATCCCTCAAACCCCAAGTAAATATCATTCCCAACAACCCCCATAAGGACTTACAGGCCACTGTCTCCAAATCTTTTGACTGTTAGTCTAAACATTAACTTAGTAGGATACATTGTAAAAAAAATAAATAAATAAATAAAAAATAAAAGCTGGCCTCAAACAATGGCAAAGGTACAAGAAACTATGGTAACAATATGAAAATATCAAGAAACATCAACCGTATTATTGCTCTAAAATCCACTAGTCTCGGACTACCTAATGTTACTTTAGGTAAAGTAATCCAAGATTAGTGTGAATGAAGGCCTGTGAAACCAGCTGTAAGAGTTATTTACTTTATACTGTACTGTTAAAATTGTTTCATTGACATTTTCCTATGCACTTTCCTGAGAATAGGCTCCTAGTTAACAGGTGATCAATTTGTATAGCTTCAAATTCTAGTTTTACATTTATCTTACTATTTTTTGGCATTTGCAATCATTTCATTTTCAGGCTGGCTTTGCTCACTGTAAATTATACAAGTCTTTTTCCAATTAAGGAAATAATAAAATCCTCTGCTTAAACCGCTGTGTTATTTGTCAAAGAAACACAAAATAACGTCAATGAGAAGCTCCGAGTACTCATCTCCCCTTGTCAGTAAAACCGTGCTTGTAGTAAACAGTGACATTTCTGCAATCAAAGGGATCTCATTTTTATTTGCTTTTCAAACAAAGAGCCAATCTCACGGTTTGAGGTGGTTGGGCAGAATGCCATAGAAACAGTCGGAAGAATAACGACTCCCGAAATTGATTTATCTTTTTATACATAATGGCTACATCCCCAAATGGATTTATAAATTAATTGCTGTCTTATTGGAATAAAAACCTTCTTGTGCGGACATGATTGATATCGTCTGTCTGAGTCCTTGTTCTGGACCCCCTCCTTCTTAGTTAGTCCATCGCAGCTGGAGCTCTAATTTACTGATCATATTAACTCTGATTAATAACTAACAATAGCTTCTCCTCATACATCAACAGTCAGCCATAACTGAGTGGGACTGGGACTGGTCGAAACTGCTGCCAGGTTATCTGGGACTCAGTCAGGTGACCTTGAGGGCGCTGCTGGCGAACAGGTAATAGCTTCTTTTTCAGAACCGCTGCCTGTCATGTCAGGGTTGTACATTATTTTATAAATTTGGATACCCTGCTCTGGAGTCCTGTCTGGGGCAGGGGAGTTTAGAAGACACATGGGAAATAAGGCAGCAGCAGAAAATGTAACTATTAGTTTTGCTGTGGATTGCTCATTTGCATTGATATGTACTGGAAAAAGGGGTCATATTTACTAAGCATTTACACCGACACCTCCTACATATAATGCCTATGATGAAGTTGTTTATTACTGGTTTGATGACAGTAGCTCCACGGTCTTGCTGTAAAATAAAGGCACACACACAGGGGCCACGACCACGCCCCCCTGCCCCAGCTGCTATGCTATATTTCTGCCTGCGTTCAGAGCAATATAATGACTTTTATTACTTTTTGAAAAACAAACAAATATTTAAATTGTGAGTGAATATCCGGACATGAAAATCCTGTGTTCGTCCCAGCACTAATATATACTGTGTGTATATATATATATATATATGAAAACTCATCTTTGCTATAATGTGCATTTCTTTCAAACCTGTACGTTTTACCAGATCAGCATAGAGAATGGAAGTGCATGACAGGTAAGATTAATGGAATTATCTCATCAGCTGTAACACCTTGAAAGGGTTAAAAAGATCTTCAGAATTATCCTGAGGGCTGTATTGGCTTAGCATAGGCAGAGTTTTGGTCCTTTTGAAGCGGCTGGAGTTTTGAGTTTCAGCTGGAGACTTTAACTCAAAATTAGAATGTGGTGAGTTGCCAGATGTTGGTGTTGTTGGCTCAGTGGGGGGAGAATTTTTTCGTGAAAGGCTGGTTGCACATTAGGGATGTAGAATAAGAGAACTTGAACCTGAGGTGCACAGCGGGGGAGCGTGCAGCTGCTTCTGTCCCGCATTTTTTCATTTAGCAGGTGATACAACTCAGCCCCATACTGGTGACGAAGGGGTTAAGTCAAGGAAACACGACCCATTCCCACCAGATTGAAGTAAAACATCATATACATATTTATATAGGTATTTGACACGTATTAGGTAGCAATATTTCAAATACACTTAACCCTCAATTCTAAGCTGTCAGTTATAACACTATCTGCTGCTATAAGGCGACTGCACCTTGTCTAGCAGCTACATTAAATCAATTTTAAATCACCTTCATTGTAACATGCACCTCCTAATAAAGGGCAAACTGCTTGTCTGGCAAGGACAGCACTATAATGAGGGTGAAGTGCACAGCACCTGTGTTGCGAAGAGTTCACATAGTTTTGGCACGTGTGGTGCTTTGTTGCACATGTGTAAAAACTGATACTGTCACTCCCTGCCATTTCAGAATTATCTGCGGATTATTCATGTATCTTGTTGAATAGGTAAATGTACTGCCTGGCTCTCAGGATGGAAAAAAAATGTGAATTTGGTATTCGGGTTGACTGGCAAGGAAGTGGGATGTAAGTATTATATTAACTATGTCCTTGGTTGCATAGTTTGCTTTACTAAAGAGTTCTTTGTTGAATTAGTGCAGTCAGTTTGAAGGATTACAAAGAGGAATAAAGAGGTGGTAATCCCTGGATAAGCACAGATTTAGGATGGGTCCCCAGTGCTGTAAAAGGCTATAAAAAAAGTTAGCTGTGTATTATTCATTACCAGTTGTGATTAAACTTGATATTAACATTATCTAGCATATGTTTTTGGGAGTATCATACACTGTATAGTGGGGCCTCGCTGTCTGTATCTACGTCCATATGTACAGTATGTCATGCTTACATTTGTACATGTGTCTTGAGAGCACAAGTCATCATTTTAATATACTTTACCATCATACAAAGACCTAATTTGTATAATTAATGATATCTAGGTGTTAAATACCACTTATCCTATTTCCGTCCGCTCTGCAGGATTAACTATTACAAAACCATTATACTCCAAGACAGTGCTTGTGAAGGCATGGCCCAGCTGAGGCCGTCAGGAAGAGGCCGGAGTCAACCGGAAGATGCCAGGACTTCACTAGGCCAAGTATAGAGAGGTTTCATCGGGTAGTAGGTTCCTGGAGCGGACGTTCCTTTTAGTGGATTAGCCTTGTGTGGCAACCTTTTATTTTTAGCTTTGTTGTGTTTTCCTTTCTTTAGTAAATCCGGCGCTAGGACACCCACTGCCCTGTGTCTGATTCAGTATTATTCAGTGACAACCCACATACCTAACACTTCACCCTGTTATAGTTCCCTACAAGCCTTATAGGTCAGAAGTAGGACTTTAAAATCAATTCTCTGCTTCAGAGGCAGCCAGTGTAAGGAAGCCAAGACAGGGCTAAGAGAATTAAGGTCTCTACATACCGGACGCTATGCAACAAGCGAATGTGTCGTACAACACACGGCACCATGATTAAATATGATTTAATTACTATATATGTAATATATAGTTGAAAAACCTGAACCTAATTCGAACTTGTTTTGTCTTGTACAGACACACTGATAGTTGTTTTGTTGTATTAATAACGTTTGTTAATATATTTGTATAGGGAAGGAGAGGGGGGAGTGAA
The DNA here is from genome assembly GCF_902713425.1 of Acipenser ruthenus. Taxonomy (NCBI): domain Eukaryota; kingdom Metazoa; phylum Chordata; class Actinopteri; order Acipenseriformes; family Acipenseridae; genus Acipenser; species Acipenser ruthenus. The sequence goes on along the minus strand of NC_081190.1, from coordinate 6,701,993 downwards.
ATTTGCCATCACATCACCACTGGTGTGAATGGTATTGTCGCGGCGAAAATACCATTTTATCGCTGGACAAATTGCATCGTGTACAGTGTCTGGAGACCTTTACAGACATCAATCCTTGAAGAGACAAAAGCCTGAATCAGGATCTCTGCATCCTTTTGACATAGCATGGGCCGAATTCTAGAAATATTCCTAAACTGAAAATAGGACGTTTTTGTAGTCACATGGATGTGAGAGTCTAAAGAGAGCTCAGGATCAAAGATAACTCCAAGATTCCTTACTGCAGATTCAAGTTCAAGTTGACTGTCATCAAAAGAAGAGAATGTACATTGCTGTACGTGTTTAGTCATACTGATAGACATTGAGCTTGCATCCTGTCTCTATCTTGTCGTGCTGAATGCAGATCTCAGTGAGTGTTCTCACCCAGATCGAGCAGGGGGCGCCTCTGTCTTCTGTAATGAGGTGTGGAGTGGCTTCAGGGCATAGGGAGGGAAAATTAGGAACATTATCCCAGATTCCTCGCTGCTGTCCACACCACTGGCTGATGATTAGGGCGGGCACTGGCCACCAGGGGGCTCTGTCTCTCCCAGCAGGGGGCAGTAGAGACGCAGGCCTGGATTTTGCTAAGTGACATAAGGAAAACTAAAAAATACATTTATTTTGTTAAAAAAAAATACATTTAAGTGTTAGGAATGATGCAAGTTAATATGCAGGTCATAATGTCATTGCATTGTGTGTTCGCTAAATACTGGAGTGTAATTTTAAATGATATGGAAACAATACTATTAAAACAGCTAATAAATGTTTATCATAATGTGTCCTGCCTTTCATAATAGAGTAATCTTATTTAGGTCGCTAGCATCTTAATTGTTCATTGTAATACATGTGCATTGAAAATGATATCGAAAAATGTAAGGACACATGCCACATATTTAAATGGTAATATCGGGGGTGTATATTGATCTTTAGAAGTATTCCTATTAATTTTGTACAATACTGAAGGAAGTCTTAACTGTAGAGTCAGACACAGCGGTTCTAGTCCTTGGGTAAATACCATCTGTTCTAAAAATTGCAGCCATATGGTATCTGTTTTTCTGGGGGAAAGAAAAAAAAAATATGTTGAAAGTTTGTATTTCTTCTTTGGTATTGATTATCCATATATAAACTGAGTGCAATTTAAAATTTCAATTTATCATACTGTTGGAAAATTCATTGTGTGGACTGGAAACTTGAAAAGGTTGCCAGAGAGTTATGCTGTGCTTGTTTTTTCTTTTCCTATAGACAAATGTGACATGATTTAAAAAGATACCTTGAGTCTGAAAGCAGGCACGGATATCAAGGACAGAAAGAATGACGTGTCCTCCAACAGACATGTTTGCTTTATTGGAGAAATGTTCAGGTTTTAGTCATGGGCTCTCCATCTTGCTGCAGAGAGAACTCAAGATTGTCACTCTGAAAGTTGAAACTATGCAATGTGTCATTGAGGAAGGTCTTTTTATTTCTTTGGTAGGCCTCAAATTGACAGGTTATGACAAAACTACATTCATGTTACTTGAATACATCTTTTGTCTAGTTTTACATGCTTTTTGACTTGTCTCAAAAATGACATATTGAGGCTTTCATTAGCTTTAACCAGGTGTGGTTTTCTTCACGGAGGGTATCTTCGTCGTTTTTTACCGAAGGCGAATAAATCAGTGAAGCTCGGAAAAGGCCGTGGCCCTCTTTCACATGGCAGTGATGAGCTGAAAGACTCATTAATCAACGGTCGAGTCACAGGTGTGATGGCTTCCCCACAAACTGCCAGCAGACTGTGAAAGTCACATCCAACACAGTGAACTGTCATCTAGGCAGGCCTGAAAACACTTCTTTTACACTTCCAAATGAAACTGCGGCGATACGTACATAAATATGAATCTGATGCAACCAGAACTCTATAGCAGGCTGCAGTGTGATAGCAACTCTTTTTCCCCTCTTCTTCAACTGCTTTGGGAAAAAAAGAAAAGCTTATATTCTTTGTGCTGAATAAAAGTTTTGGTAAAATCTCCAAAAGTAATGCAAAATTAATGCTGTCTGAATAGTCTATACCATCCTATGTTCCTATGTGCATTTGTAATGTGATAAGATTTTCAGTAGTATTACAATGCTTCAAGAACTGCTCTAGAATATTAATTTATTTGAACATAAATCAATGTCCATCAAGGTGTGCATCTGCCTCACACAACTTCACCTTGATGCATAAGAGCAGGGAGATCGATCCCATATTTGTGGTTTACTTGTAGAGCTTTCACGTTTCTTAATGGCAGGTTAGATTTGTAAGCGTCCCAGTGAGGGGAGCTCATTTGTTCTTTTAGATCTGATAGCCCTGTTGGCGTTGCTATATCCACGGCTCGTGTCAAAAGCTGCATTTTAAATGACCACTTTGCATTTTCAGTGTTATGGAAACTCCTCTGCAAAATCTACTTTTTTTATTATGATCATTGACCTGTGGTGTGGGTGTCAAACTAGAAAAAAAAAGAACCCTTTTGTGGCTGCATCTGCATAGTATCAATGCCTTATATATTTGAGTATTTAAGGTACACTTTGAGTTACTGTATCAATATTTGGTGCTGTATTCTATGAGTTCAGTTCTGTTACCAGGGTTGGCCTGTGAAAGCACACCTTCATTGCCCTATTGTTTCAGCCTCTGGGGACGATAACAGACAGTATAGGAATATTATAGAGAAAGAGGGCAGTAAGGGTTTACAAAAAGAAAGGACCAGGCTAAGTGGAAGTTGTGGTTTTGTTTGATTTGTTTGTTTAAAATAAAACATAAAGCACAATAAATTACAGTGATCCATGCAATATAATAGACATAAACAGGACTTAAGAATATGGTAAACCCAAAAGTGCATGCAGTATGTAAAGTGCACTGATGACTTGATTAGTGCTCCTATATCCTTCTTCATAGACTTTTTTTTTTTTTTTTGCAAACCCCACAGTGCCTCCTGCTGGAATAGGTGCTTTACAACTGAGGACTTTTTTTGAGACTCCCTAATGCTCCCTGATTTACATTAATTCAAACACCTAAATGGCATTAAACAGATAATAACAAAACATAGCATAATTAACTCCCTTCAGGTAATTACATGGACAATTTAACAACAAACAGCAGGCATATTTACATTGTGAGCATGCCTGTATTCTACACCGCTTGCAGTTTCAGTATTTGACAATTTCAATTTCAAATATCCCAAGTATTTTCTAAATATTTGTTTGTAATTGCACTTGTACACTGTAAGTTTATATGATTTTTTTGGGTGCAGTTAACGAGAGAATAATATTTAGTCTTGTTCTCATTTTCTTTTTTTCCCCTTTTGTGCCTGTACTGGTTTAGTGATTTCTTGGCTCTTTTTTTTTTTTTTTAACTTTTTAATGATACAGTTATTCCATTAAATGAATATGCTGTCATTCTGAGAAAGCTGGCATTATCTTATAATGCCATCCAACAGTGAGGAAGGTAAGTGACACAAGGTGTGCATAATTACATAATAATAATAATAATAATAATAATAATATCTTTATTTTTATATAGCGCCTTTCATAGTGGACCACCATCGCAAAGTGCTTTACAGAGGTAGGCTGTGAACTGTGCATTATATGCAGAGTCACTTACAATAGGACATTGATTTAACATCTCATCCGCAGGATGGAGAACAAGGAGGTTAAGTGACTTGCTCAGGGTCTCACAGTGGGTCAGTCAGTGGCAGAGGTGGGATTTGAACTGGTGACCTTTTGGTTACAAGCCCTGGACTTTAAAAAGTTAGAAAACCTACAATGGAGACATTCAGTATTATTTTAATGTGGTGATCAGGCGACTAGACATTGTCCCAACATAATAGCCTTCATGCTAAACTGTCTGAGCAATTCAATTACTGTTTTATTTATTTATTTATTTATTTATTTATTTATTTATTTATTGTATTATTATGTTATTATTATTGGGTCTAAGTTTTAATGCTATTCTTAGTGACAGACATCAATATTAGTTGCTGCAGCACAATACAAAACTAGTGTTTAATTTAAGAGTGAAGAATGTTTGATTTGATTGATGTGATGTTTTTCAGATAAAGGTTTAAGTAGTGTGATTTAAACATTATGACATCATTTCAGTACTACACCCAAAAAGTTAACTTTAAGAAAGAAAAAAAAACAAAAAACATTAATTCCATATCATACAGGAGGCTGTGTGGTCCAGTGGTTAAAGAAAAGGGCTTGTAACGAAGAGGTACCCGGTTCAAATCCCACCTCAGCCACTGACTTATTGTGTGACCCTGAGCAAGTCACTTAACCTCCTTGTGCTCCGTCTGTCGGGTGAGATGTAATTGTAAGTGACTCTGCAGTTGATGCATAGTTCACACACCCTAGTCTCTGTAAGTCGCCTTGGATAAAGGCATCTGTTAAATAAACTAATAATAATATCACACTCTTTTTTCTATTTATAGTATATTTGTATCTTTTTTTATTCTATATTTAATTATATGATTTTTGTGGTTCCCTTATTTTATTTTATTTACTTATAGGAGAGGATACAGTTGGACCAATACAAATAAGACACTGACAACATATTTCTTGTTGAAATATACATCAATTACTACATTTATTTTTAGTATTACAGTGCAGTATATGTTGTGTTTGAGTGTTTAAAGTTATGGAGCACTTTAAGGTTGTGGGAGTTTAAAATGTATAGTTACTAATGGTAATATTCCTAAGGTCAAACTGGCCAACCTTTGTCTTTAACCATGCTAACCTTGAGTTGTCTGTTTTAAGAAACTCAGGAAAACACAACAGTCTTTTCAAGTCATCTAAACTGTTACGCATCTAAAAACTGACACAATTTAAATTATTGAAATAGGGCGTACCCTGTCAATACTCTCTACTTAAATCCACATTCACTTCTTGAGGTGTTTTTTTTTAATAACCTTTGTGAATATATACATGGCAACAGTATTTAGAGCTGTTACTGTTAGTATCAGGTAATTAGATCCTATAGTCTCAAAGTGATGGATACATAAACCAAACCACGTGTCCATTGATTTCCATCCATTCGGGGGCTGTTGTAAACTATAAAACTCAAAGTTGGTGAAGAATGAAGGTTGTTGGCCATGGCTGATAAAGAACGTCTGTCATCATGTCTGCCCTCCATATGCCCTCCTGAATATTAGTTCATAAAGCCAAAGTAATTAGTGTCTCATCTTTCACTACTGGACAGGAAGAGAAGAAATTAATAGTGACCCAGCCATTCTGTAGATGCCTTCGGCTGCCATCCAAGGAGGTGAACTTCCTATTAAGAGGCGAGGGTTCGCAAGGGCGAGGGGTGGTGGCACCGGAGGGACTGGATAAATATTGAAGGAAACAGTTGCGACATTGCCCACATTAGTCAGTCAAGGGCAAAATTATTGTTAATGCGATCCTTGCACAGTGACCCAGCGTAAAAAGCTTACTGGAGTGTGTCCAGAGATAATGGGCTAAATGGCGTAAAGGAATCGAAATATGCTTTTGTTTTATCGGTTTTGCACCAGTGAGATGGATGTTGATGGTTTTGCCTCACCAGATGCAAGAAAATAGGACCCCATATCCCACCTTCCCCATTCCCATTTTATTTTTTATTTTTTTTAAGTCATTAAGCCGTTTGTCAGATCATCTTGAGTCATGGTTTTAGTCCATTACAGGTGAACCTCTACGTTGGTTCTATAACTAATGGTGATTCCAGGAAAGACACTGCTGTAATGCTTTTGAAACTGAGGTAATGGAGATGGTTATTGAAACAGTGGCCACGGTTTGTCTGTTTGCCATGGCTTTCAGAAATGGAGCCAAAAGCTGGAAGTGCTCTCTACTTAACAGTGTGCATAAACCTATTTAAATATCTATATCTGCCCAGTTTCCAGAGGACTGCTCCCAATTGTTTTTTGTTAAAAGGCAAAAGTTTAAGCTTGCTTTGGATCTTGAACACTCAAATTTGTTACCCCTGATGTGGTTGTAAAGGCTTGCTACATTGCTTACAGATTACATTGTTAGTTCCTCATATCCGTAATTCTTTATAAGATTCTGATTACTACTACAAATCCAGCATCTAGAATAGTGGAGTTAACTTTTAACCAAGACCATTAAAGACAAGGCTTAACTTTTAGAAAATCCATTAATTGTATGTACTAAAGGCACATGCATTTTTGCATACTCTAATATCTGTACTAATGTAAGCATTACCGAACGGGTATTTAGCTCCTAAAGACCCGAAGCCTGAATAAATATATCAAAGCTGCACACAGAGTCTGTGACGCAGTCATGGCCCACCCCCGAGGGCATAAAATGACAGCACTCGCAGACCTCAGTGCCATTTTTCCTTTCAAGAAATGACCTCAGGAGGAGCTTATTGGGTAAATATTTGTTGCTTATGCTAATTATTGTGTTTTACGTAATTTGTGAGAGAGTTTATTTATGCTGAATAGTTTTTTAAAGTTTTTTTTATTAATTACACGTATATTGTACACTACAGCCTGTTGTTTGTTACGTCCTACTGCGGCCTTGTGCCCCGCATGAAGCCGGCGCCTTGAGTCGGCCCTTCCCAGGGATTAAGCAACGTAAATCGGCTGACTTTGTGCTCTCTCCCCAGGCTGCAGAATTATTTTATTCTTGTTTTGGCTTCAGCCAAAATTACCAGATGGTTTGTACAATTAAAGTAATTGTTATTACTGTATTTTGTATGAGAGAAATATTTCCTTTTCTCATTGTATTTTTCTGTAATTTCAGAGACCAAGCACAGGATTGTCTGCAATGCGTGCTGCGACACACATGTAGTGAGAGCAGCTGGACCAAGCGCCTGTGTCGGTTGTGGTTACTTGCAATCCCTCCCACAGCATCTTGATGCCGTTTTGGTGACAGCTCTGCATCACCATTACAAGGGCTGTTAGTTCATTTTAACAAGCAGGCTTCCCTCAGTCTCGGGTGAGTGCTGACAGTGGTTTTCCCAGTGCTACCCGTGGTAACTGTGAACCAGTGGACTCTTACCGTATCGGTACACAGGTCACTGATCCACTCCGTTGCCGCGTGCCGGTACCGTACCGTTCCGACCCAGCATTAAAGTCACCGAACCAGTACTAAATCGACCCGGTTCCGACGTTTACATATCTGGTCCGGTACCAAGCTGGTCTTGTTCGGGTCTTGAACCGACCAGTGGCTGTCATTTAAGCAGACTGAGGCAACACCTGTGAAATGTTACTGTACACTGCATTGCTACTTGCACAATGCCTGGGTTTTATCCCTGCGAGACATGCAAGACCAGATGTTCTTCCTGCCTGCGGCCAGAGCACGGAAAGGAAACACTGGTCAACTGCAGTTTCTGCGAGTTTTGTGCACATTTCTCCAAGCACACGCTGGAGAAACGCCTACAGCTCTACAGAGCACTCCTATTTGCTGAGGTCCCTCTCTGACAGTCACAGGCCCTCACCACAACAGCTGGATGAGCTGTGCCTGGTTAATAAGAACCTGCTCCATCTGTCAAAACTGAACGGGCAGGCTGTAGGTAGAATCTTCGCTGCGCTGGTAGCTGCACGCAGGTAGCTTAGGCTTATCCAGGCACATGTGCCTGACGGGGACAAAGCACTGCTTTTGGATGCCTGGCCTCATTGAGATTCAAAAGCATCAGATTACTCAATTATTTGGACGATTGGCTCATTTGTACCCAGTCTCCAGCACAGGCAGACACCCACACAGAACTTGTCACCAACCACCTTCAACGGTTGGGCCTTACGGTGAATCATGTGAAGAGCCAGCTCACGCCTTCTCAGAAAGCCTCCTATCTAGGAGTGTGCTTGGATTCCAGGTCTGTGCTGTCCACTCTGTTTAACGGCAGAGTGCAGAGAATAGCCACCTGTTTCTAGCTATTTTAGCTCAACAGAGGGCTCACGGTAGTGGAGTTCTAGAAGCTGGGCTTGATGGCAGCAGCTTCTCAGACCCTACCTTTGGGTCACCTGCGCATGCACCCTCTGCAGGCCTGGTTCAACAGCAGGGTTTTTCAACCTGTGTTGAACCGCGACCGCCTATTGACAGTGTCTCTCCAGTGCTGGGCAGTGTTACCAGATGGGAGGTCGTCACCGGGGACGCGTCCAGCCTGGGCTGGGGCTTTGTGTGGAACCCCCGCTTGGCAGGGTCCCCACATAAATGTTTTAGAGCTGCAGGAAGTTTACCTGGCCTTGCAGCATTTTTTTCAGAATGTTTGAGGGAGACATGTGCTTGTCCGTACAGACAACACAACAGTGGTGGCTTACATCTACCACTAGGGCGGCCTCGGGTCGACCAGTCTCCATTGCGTGGTCCGCGAGCTTTTGCTCTGAGCACTTCGAGAACCTCCTCTCACTGCGGGCAGTACATCTGCCTGGGGTGATAAACTGGGCGGCAGGCATCCTCTCAAGGAGGGTCCCAGCGCCTCAGAGGGGAGAGGTTCTGGAGAGCAGAGATAGATCTCTGCCTCCCAGGAATCAAGCCACTGTCCCCTCTGGTTCTCCATAATAGGATGCGGTGACCCTCTGGCGGTAGATGCCTTAGCACACCAGTGGCCAAGGCAACTGTTATATGCCTTACAACCACTCGCCTTGCTTCTTCTGTGTCTGGAGAAAATCAGGCAGGAACGGGCCAAGGAGGTTATTAGGAGGTAAATACCCGTTCGGTAATTGTCACATTTCTATTTCAGGGAACCAGGGTGATTATAATAACGTTACAAGCTATCATTATATCTTGCATCTCAAAATACCAAATACTTTCAAAACAGTAGGGAAACGGTTCCTTAAAATAAGAACTAGGGATAATGTGTCTTGTATTTTGCTTTATTTCAGGTAGAGATGGTTTAAATATAGACTGAATCTTAATCATGTTTTGCCGACAAACAAGTGTACAGCGATTATATTGTTTGTCTTGTTCTGCTAGTACTCATGCCATTTGTATGGCTCAGGAAGACAGCTACTGAATTACAGTATGCATTGCTGGGAATTAGATTCCCCTTTTGTGTGCAAATGATATCTGTTTACCATTCCTTTCAATTCCACTTTTGCTGAATCACATATATCTTTTAATGAAAGTTAGGTTTCCAATAGCTCTTGACAAACCTCAAACTGAAAGGATCAAGCCTGGCAACTTACTATTTAGCAAGATAATCTACTGTTTATTCTGCTCTCAAAGGAGCTTTAACATGCCACCTATTTTTGCCTCCTGTAATGTATTGTTTTGAAATGGGAAATGAATACTCTGCCCTGGAGTCTAAACTTTTATCCTGACAGCTTGAACAGTTTGTTGAGATTATATGCAATATGTAACTGTAAAGTTTATGTTGGCTGTATGCCACTTGAGATGTACTTAAGTTTTGTAGCAGTGTTTTTGGATCTTTGTTTGCTGAGCCAATTGGTGTGTGTTACATTGCGCAGGGCCTATGTACATTTATGATGATAATCATAACAATGAAGGTGTTAAGCAAATGCATAAGTGTAGCTTAAATTAAATTGTGAGTAATAATTAATATATTTATTTTTTACACTTCCTCCTTATGATTGTTTTGAGGTAGGGGCAAAGTCATCTGCAGCAGGGAATTCTAAAATGCACCACAGCTACTTGAACCCATTCCCTATTCTGCAGGCTTTGTGGGGGAACCAAAGGGACTGCAGCGTCTGTACATTTGATGCTGGCAAATGTTTTCCCTTTATTTATTTTTCTGTCTTGCACTTGCGCTGAATGTGTGGGAACTGGTAGGCATGGTCCTTTTTATATACAGAATGGATCAGCTTGTGTTTCTAAGGCTGTAAAGTATCCTATTGTCATGATGTCACTGCATCTCAAGAACTGTGACCTTTGTACCTGAGGGATTCATGGACGTCCATCGCCTTATTTTTACAGGCCAGATTGTCATTGTCCTCCCACTAGGGGGTATCCAAGCCTTTTGGTCAGGAATTCGAAGCACTTCTAGTTTGTGAAACAAAACTTTATTCTTTTTTGTTATTGTATATAGCGTGCGCCGCCAGATGTCGCAAAGACATCATTGGAAGAATGTTTTTAGGAAAAAAAGAATTTGGCACGTATGCAGGGGGATGTGAGAGCTGTGTGTGTGCGTGTCAGCGTCTGTGTGTGTGTATGTGTGTGTGTGTGAAAGGAGCAGAGGCCATAGCAGGTCGTTGAATTGTCCTTCAGATGTTTGATATTTATGTATAAGAATAGGCTGAAATGAAAGGATAACCACATATGTGACACAGACAATTCTACCGTTTTGAAAACCGACACAATCATCCGCCATCGAAGAAATCATGCATCACAGCCATATATGAGGTGCCGGTTATTTAAAAAAACAAACAAAAAAAAAACACAAAAATGGCTGAGATGTAACATGGAATTTCTGATTTGAAAGCACGAGAACAAAAAATAAATAAAAAGATGCTAATGATTTTTTAAATTATTTGTTTTACGTAGCTTAATAACACAATGAAATAAATACTGACCGTTTCTTTGTTTTCAGGCAAGCGACAATCCAAAGCTAAAAATATTCAGGTTCAATGACGATGATTCCCCTGAGTATTACAATCCCTACAAGGCACACTCCTTGAGGGATAAAGTTTACTCATAGTTGCCTTTGTACTGAAACAAGTGTGTTGCAGAAGACAATCTGTTTCACAAGTGAGGCTGTTCTTTTTATAGAAACAATACCATTCAAAGCCAGAATAACAGAGAAATACTTTGTCATGAGTGCGTAGAATCAGTTCTTAAATATAGGCTTCTAAGATCACATATGAGGAAAGACGAGTATGTTCTAACACACTCATATGATGCCAGGTGCAATAGTCTCATTAAGATCATATAAGCACTGACTACATTCTATATTGTTGCGTACAACAGTCGTCTGTTGAAACGCTATGTTCTCCTTAAAAGTTAATTATTCAATACACAACCTCATTTAAATGTAAATGCTCTAATTCAAGTAACCTTTTAGTATGCCACATTAAATATTGATGGCAAAACGTGGCCCTGTTTAGTTTTAGTACATATCTTATTGCTTTATGGTGTTAGCTAATTAATTGAAAGATTTTTTCTTTTCTTCAGATTATTACTTTGCAGTCTACTTTGTCATTGTTCAGTTATTGTTGTGTTGTTATGCATTAAAACAACAACATTATTTTAATAAACTGTGGGCTCTGTCAAGTGTTTGATGTATTTTGATGTATTGTTTTATTATTTAAGCACAGTTGTGATCCCGATCACTGGGCTGGTTGAGAAATCATTTCCCAAACAGCGGAAAATAAACCCAATTTTGAGATTTATTGTTGCAAAGGGATTTGTGAGCTGTATGTTGTCAGTTTAGTGAGGACAACTTGATTAATGTTCCTTGCATTTGAAGATTAGTTTTACATGCAGGGACTGGGTCCAAAATCTAGCAGCTTGAGCCTAGCTGTATAATTTTAAGATAACAATGTTAATATAAGCACCTGCAGTTTTAATAGTGACGGTTTGCCAGGTTGTATTGCAAAGTATACTAACAGCATTCCAAGACACCGACTGCGTGTGTAAAATATATCTTGGAAGACCCTTTAATTACGTTCTAATTACGTTGTTAAATATCGGTTTTCGATATTTCAGTGTTTAGCACCAAACCTTTTAAAAAATGGGTCTTCCAGACAAAACAATAATGTCACTTGGTGTTGTGTTGGTTCACAAAAGCAAATAACTGGGTTTCTTTATTAAGATCTGCAGTGTGGCTGTGTTGTACAAAATAATGTTATCTTCATAGAGACCACATTGGCTAATTATGTTTTTAATGTGTAGGGGTTTTAAAGAGGCACTCTGTCCCTCGTACTGCACTACTCACAATGAAAGCTTGCTGGTACCTTTCAGCTTTCAAAGCAAAGACAGAAGATGCTGAAAATGAGAAGTTTATTGTAGTTAGCAAAAAACGTGTAGACTGGGAAGTGTAGATGGGGGCCTATGAGGTCTGTAGATCCATACAACAGAAAGCATTTGCATTTATTACGCTGTCACCTAAATCCAAGTTTATACATGTTTTATTATTATTATTACGAGAAATTAAATTCTTCTTCTTTTTGAAAATATGTCATTATTACATATTTATTTAAAGTATCAATGCACTACAAACATGCCACTACCCAACTTTCAGTAATACCAAAAAAGAAACGTGTACAATTCTGTGACAAATGTTTTGACTAGTCTTTGTTAATGTCTTCAAGGTCCTTCCTACATTAGTAGGACGTTATATAGGATCACTAATCATGGGTTTACCTGGCAAGGCTGTTGTGTCACTGCTCAGCTTTTCTTTTTAAATATCAAATATCACGCTCTCTTCATTTTACGTAAGACCACACAGCATCATAACACATATTGTTATTGGGGACTGGGATAATGAAACATTTTCTTCAAGAGGACAGGCTTTCTTGATATACAGGAACAAACTGAATCCATTTCAATAAATTAGTAGGGATAAGAATCCCAATCCATCATTCTTTTCAAAGGTTCACATACATTGTAATGAAATGCAATAGTAGTTTTCTTCAATTGAAATCCAAATGAGACGGATTTTGGCTCGTAGCCTTGGAAGTCTCTTTAATAAGGTCTGCTGTCTCCTGTTCATGTGCAGACCTTGTAAAATGCTCCTTTTGTGTGATGCACAGAGACAATATAATGCCAGGGAAGATGAAGGTGTCAAAACACAAAGTTTGTAGAAATCGTGTCAGTGCCTCTCTGATTCAGCCTTTGAGGGCACTCTTCATTAACACTCTTGAATTGCAGAAATTATCTGGAGGTATAGCAGTTATTTAATATTTTCAATGTAATTCTTTGTTTATTTGTTTAATACTTTTGAAATGTATTTTCAGTGTTAATTATTTAGTAAATGAACAGTCTTGTTAGTCCGTAGATGATGGTACGTTGTGTATGAAGGCCACAGCAAGATCAAGCAAAGTTTTATTATATATATAAATATAAATATATATATATATATATATATATATATATATATATATATATATATATATATATATATAAAAATAAGTATTCACAAGTTCTGTGAACCAGCTTCAAAATATATAATGCTTATTTCACAAGAGGGCATTTTTTTAATTGGTATCAGGTCAGGGTTGAAGAACAGATTGAGTCTCTTTTCATACTATAAACTCACATTCATTTAATTATTCTATTACTTTCATCTTCACATTTACGTGGAAAGTCAACTGGCAGAACAAATGTCTTGACACCTTAAAGAAGATTTTTTTATTGTTTTTATTTCTAACTTTCTTCAGTGCTACCAGTTAATTTCAAGAACGATGGCAATTTCTGGAAGCATTACATGTACAGATATGTGTCCAATACTTACAGCAGTAACTTTTTTTTTTTATCAACTACTATTTAAAAAAAAAAAAAATAATACATAAATTAAAAGTTTACAAGTCGATCAAAGAAAAAAATGAAATGGTGTCATTTGTTGTTAGACTTTGATTCTGGTGACGGAAGTTTTATACATAAGGTTTTATAAAACCTTGTTTTGCCCATTTGACCCTAGAATGAGGAGTTTATAAAGATGTTTTTATATTTTCATCTGAATGCTGCAGCACATTGAAAAGCACACTACAATCTTTATAAGCCCTTTAATCACTCGAACCCCAAAGAGCTTCTCTAAAGGTTTTAAGCCTCAGAACTTCTTACAAATTAATATATTATAGCTGATTACCTAAAACAAGGTAGAAAAGGAAGGAGATCAATTAATTAAACCTAATTTCATTTAAACTGATGATTTTATGTGTGTGTGTAATATATATATATATATATATATATATATATATATA